>NW_027671198.1:0-220000 GCF_964165515.1 Mesoplodon bidens
TCCCCCGGCCTGCAAAGAAAGTGCCCGGGCCGAAAGCCCTTCCCGCTCACTCTGTGTTTGCCGAGTGCAGGGCAACACACGGCACTCCTCCGGGCGAGAGGTCGCTTTCCCCAGCGCTCCAACGTCTCCAGGAAAACTCTTCTCTTGCGTCCCCCATGCCAGGCAAATCTGCTTCACTGTCCTCGAATAAGCTGCACGGGGAAACCCAAACTGCTTGGCATTCCTTCTAGGCACTCATACCTGAAGACCCCATAGCTGCAGGAGAAAGCCGGCTTGCCTTCCCACTGCCACTAGAGCAGAGCTCTGCCTGTTACATTGCAGGCTCTCCGAAGAGGCTGAGGCCCGATAGGCTCCCTGGTGCATTCCTTGGATGAGCCAGTTAGCAACAGGCAGAACACCCCGTGAAGAAAAGTGGATTCAGGGAGGGGACCTGTGTGTAGCTAGAGCCTCTTTGGACGAGCTACGAATCACAAGGCGGTAGTCAGCGTGTTGACTGGAAGTGGGGGCCTGAGTACCCAAGGCTTGCCTTCTCATTTTTATAGCACCATTCATGCTGCCTTGAAGCTACCTGCATAAAACCGTTTGGGATGGGCCCCTAGTCGCTGGAGTCAGGGCTCGTGGTAGAGAAGCCGTTTTCTATAAATAAACTGGGTGCTTCCAGAGTCCCGGGAAGAGCTCTTCCTGCCACGCTCTAGGGCGAAAGGGAAGCTCGATGTGAGTACTTACCTCTATGTAAGGCCTTCTAATAGCCCTGCTGAGGAAGAAGCTTCAAGCGGTTTCCACGAGGCCTTAGTCGCAGTTCTGCTTTATTTTCACCTTCGGACGCTTTGCAAGACGCGTAAGGCCCAGGCAGGGTGCCCTGTTCCCGACAAGGACACTGAGTACCGGCAGGCTCCCCCGACCTGCAAAGAAAGTGCCCTGGCCGAAAGCCCTTCCCGCTCACTCTGTGTTTGTCGAGTGCAGGGCAACACAAGGCACTCCTCCGGGCGAGAGGTCGCTTTCTCCAGCGCTCCAACGGCTCCAGGAAAACTCTTCTCTGGCGTCCCCCATGCCATGCAAATCTGCCTCACTGTCCTCGACTGAGCTGCACGGGGAAACCCAAACTGCTTGGCATTCCTTCTAGGCACTCATACCTGAAGACCCCATACCTGCAGGAGAAAGCCTGCTTGCCTTCCCACTGCTACTAGAGCAGAGCTCTGCCTGTTACACTGCAGGCTCTCTGAAGAGGCTGAGGCCCGATAGCCTCCCAGGTGCATTCCTTGGAAGAGCGAGTTAGCTACAGGCAGAACACCCCGTGAAGAAAAGTGGATTCAGGGAGGGGACCTGTGTGTAGCTAGAGCCTCTTTGGACGAGCTACGAATCACAAGGCGGTAGTCAGCGTGTTGACTGGAAGTGGGGGCCTGAGGACCCTAGCCTTGCCTTCTCATTTTTAAAGCACCATTCATGCTGCCTTGAAGCTGCCTGAATAAAACCGATTAGGACGGTCTCCTAGTCGCTGGAGTCAGGGCTCGAGGAAGAGAAGCCGTTTTCTATAAATAAACAGGGTGCTTCCAGAGTCCGGGGAAGAGCTCATCCTGTCACGATCTAGGGCGAAAGGGAAGCTCGATGTGAGTACTTACCTCCAGGTAAGGCCTTCTAATAGCCCTGCAGAGGCGGAAGCTTCGAGCGGTTTCCACGAGGCCTTAGTCGCAGTTCTCCTATATTTTCACCTTCGTACGCTTTTCAAGACGCGTAAGGCCCTCGCGGGGCGCCCTGTTCCCGACAAAGAAACTGAGTACCGGCAGGCTCCCCCGGCCTGCAAAGAAAGTGCCCGGGCCGAAAGCCCTTCCCGCTCACTCTGTGTTTGCCGAGTGCAGGGCAACACACGGCACTCCTCCGGGCGAGAGGTCGCTTTCCCCAGCGCTCCAACGTCTCCAGGAAAACTCTTCTCTGGCGTCCCCCATGCCATGCATATCTGCCTCACTGTTCTCGACTGAGCTGCACGGGGAAACCCAAACAGCTTGGCATTCGTTCTAGGCACTCATACCTGAAGACCCCATACCTGCAGGAGAAAGCCGGCTTGCCTTCCCACTGCCACAAGAGCAGAGCTCTGCCTGTTACACTGCAGGCTCTCCGAAGAGGCTGAGGCCCGATAGCCTCCCTGGTGCATTCCTTGGATGAGCGAGTTAGCTACAGGCAGAACACCCCGTGAAGAAAAGTGGATTCAGGGAGGGGACCTGTGTGTAGCTAGAGCCTCTTTGGACGAGCTACGAATCACAAGGCGGTAGTCAGCGTGTTGACTGGAAGTGGGGGCCTGAGGAGCCAAGCCTTGCCTTCTCATTTTTATAGCACCATTCATGCTGCCTTGAAGCTACCTGCATAAAACCGTTTGGGATGGGCCCCTAGTCGCTGGAGTCAGGGCTCGTGGAAGAGAAGCCGTTTTCTATAAATAAACTGGGTGTTCCAGAGTCCCGGGAAGAGCTCTTCCTGCCACGCTCTAGGGCGAACGGGAAGCTCGATGTGAGTACTTACCTCTATGTAAGGCCTTCTAATAGCCCTGCTGAGGAAGAAGCTTCAAGCGGTTTCCACGAGGCCTTAGTCGCAGTTCTGCTTTATTTTCACCTTCGGACGCTTTTCAAGACGCGTAAGGCCCAGGCAGGGTGCCGTGTTCCCGACAAGGACCCTGAGTACCGGCAGGCTCCCCCGGCCTGCAAAGAGAGTGCCCGGGCCGAAAGCCCTTCCCGCTCACTCTGTGTTTGCCGAGTGCAGGGCAACACACGGCACTCCTCCGGGCGAGAGATCGCTTTCCCCAGCGCTCCAACGTCTCCAGGAAAACTCTTCTCTGGCATCCCCCATGCCATGCAAATCTGCCTCACTGTCCTCGACTGAGCTGCACGGGGAAACCCAAACTGCTTGGCATTCCTTCTAGGCACTCATACCTGAAGACCCCATACTTGCAGGAGAAAGCCGGCTTGCCTTCCCACTGCCACTAGAGCAGAGCTCTGCCTTTTACACTGCAGGCTCTCCGAAGAGGCTGAGGCCCGATAGCCTCCCTGGTGCATTCCTTGCAGGAGCGAGTTAGCTACAGGCAGAACACCCCGTGAAGAAAAGTGGATTCAGGGAGGGGACCTGTGTGTAGCTAGAGCCTCTTTGGACGAGCTACGAATCACAAGGCGGTAGTCAGCGTGTTGACTGGAAGTGGGGGCCTGAGGACCCTAGCCTTGCCTTCTCATTTTTAAAGCACCATTCATGCTGCCTTGAAGCTGCCTGCATAAAACCGATTAGGACGGGCCCCTATTCGCTGGAGTCAGGGCTCGAGGAAGAGAAGCCGTTTTCTATAAATAAACAGGGTGCTTCCAGAGTCCCGGGAAGACCTCATCCTGTCACGCTCTAGGGCGAAAGGGAAGCTCGATGTGAGTACTTACCTCCAAGTAAGGCCTTCTAATAGCCTTGCTGAGGCGGAAGCTTCGAGCGGTTTCCACGAGGCCTTAGACGCAGTTCTGCTTTATTTTCACCTTCGTACGCTTTTCAAGACGCGTAAGGCACAGGCAGGGTGCCCTGTTCCCGACAAGGACACTGAGTACCGCCAGGCTCCCCCGGCCTGCAAAGAAAGTGCCCGGGCCGAAAGCCCTTCCCGCTCACTCTGTGTTTGCCGAGTGCAGGGCAACACACGGCACTCCTCCGGGCGAGAGGTCGCTTTCCCCAGCGCTCCAACGTCTCTAGGAAAACTCTTCTCTGGCGTCCCCCATGCCAGGCAAATCTGCTTCACTGTCCTCGAATGAGCTGCACGGGGAAACCCAAACTGCTTGGCATTCCTTCTAGGCACTCATACCTGAAGACCCCATACCTGCAGGAGAAAGCCGGCTTGCCTTCCCACTGCTACTAGAGCAGAGCTCTGCCTGTTACACGGCAGGCTCTCCGAAGAGGCTGAGGCCCGATAGCCTCCCTGGTGCATTCCTTGGATGAGCGAGTTAGCTACAGGCAGAACACCCCGTGAAGAAAAGTGGATTCAGGGAGGGGACCTGTGTGTAGCTAGAGCCTCTTTGGACGAGCTACGGATCACAAGGCGGTAATCAGCGTGTTGACTAGAAGTGGGGGCCTGAGGACCCAAGCCTTGCCTTGTCATTTTTAAAGCACCATTCATGCTGCCTTGAAGCTGCCTGAATAAAACCGATTAGGACGGTCTCCTAGTCGCTGGAGTCAGGGCTCGAGGAAGAGAAGCCGTTTTCTATAAATAAACAGGGTGATTCCAGAGTCCCGGGAAGACCTCATCCTGTCACGCTCTACGGCGAAAGGGAAGCTCGATGTGAGTACTTACCTCCAGGTAATGCCTTCTAATAGCCCTGCAGAGGCGGAAGCTTCGAGCGGTTTCCACGAGGCCTTAGTCGCAGTTCTCCTTTATTTTCACCTTCGTACGCTTTTCAAGACGCGTAAGGCCCTCGCGGGGCGCCCTGTTCCCGACAAAGAAACTGAGTACCGGCAGGCTCCCCCGGCCTGCAAAGAAAGTGCCCGGGCCGAAAGCCCTTCCCGCTCACTCTGTGTTTGCCGAGTGCAGGGCAACACACGGCACTCCTCCGGGCGAGAGGTCGCTTTCCCCAGCGCTCCAACGTCTCCAGGAAAACTCTTCTCTGGCGTCCCCCATGCCATGCATATCTGCCACACTGTTCTCGACTGAGCTGCACGGGGAAACCCAAACAGCTTGGCATTCCTTCTAGGCACTCATACCTGAAGACCCCATACCTGCAGGAGAAAGCCGGCTTGCCTTCCCACTGCCACAAGAGCAGAGCTCTGCCTGTTACACTGCAGGCTCTCCGAAGAGGCTGAGGCCCGATAGCCTCCCTGGTGCATTCCTTGGATGAGCGAGTTAGCTACAGGCAGAACACCCCGTGAAGAAAAGTGGATTCAGGGAGGGGACCTGTGTGTAGCTAGAGCCTCTTTGGACGAGCTACGAATCACAAGGCGGTAGTCAGCGTGTTGACTGGAAGTGGGGGCCTGAGGAACCAAGCCTTGCCTTCTCATTTTTATAGCACCATTCATGCTGACTTGAAGCTACCTGCATAAAACCGTTTGGGATGGGCCCCTAGTCGCTGGAGTCAGGGCTCGTGGTAGAGAAGCCGTTTTCTATAAATAAACTGGGTGCTTCCAGAGTCCCGGGAAGAGCTCTTCCTGCCACGCTCTAGGGCGAACGGGAAGCTCGATGTGAGTACTTACCTCTATGTAAGGCCTTCTAATAGCCCTGCTGAGGAAGAAGCTTCAAGCGGTTTCCACGAGGCCTTAGTCGCAGTTCTGCTTTATTTTCACCTTCGGACGCTTTTCAAGACGCGTAAGGCCCAGGCAGGGTGCCGTGTTCCCGACAAGGACACTGAGTACCGGCAGGCTCCCCCGGCCTGCAAAGAGAGTGCCCGGGCCGAAAGCCCTTCCCGCTCACTCTGTGTTTGCCGAGTGCAGGGCAACACACGGCACTCCTCCGGGCGAGAGGTCGCTTTCCCCAGCGCTCCAACGTCTCCAGGAAAACTCTTCTCTGGCGTCCCCCATGCCATGCAAATCTGCCTCACTGTCCTCGACTGAGCTGCACGGGGAAACCCAAACTGCTTGGCATTCCTTCTAGGCACTCATACCTGAAGACCCCATACCTGCAGGAGAAAGCCGGCTTGCCTTCCCACTGCTACTAGAGCAGAGCTCTGCCTGTTACACGGCAGGCTCTCCGAAGAGGCTGAGGCCCGATAGCCTCCCTGGTGCATTCCTTGGATGAGCGAGTTAGCTACAGGCAGAACACCCCGTGAAGAAAAGTGGATTCAGGGAGGGGACCTGTGTGTAGCTAGAGCCTCTTTGGACGAGCTACGAATCACAAGGCGGTAGGCAGCGTGTTGACTGGAAGTGGGGGCCTGAGGACCCAAGGCTTGCCTTCTCATTTTTAAAGCACCATTCATGCTGCCTTGAAGCTGCCTGAATAAAACCGATTAGGACGGTCTCCTAGTCGCTGGAGTCAGGGCTCGAGGAAGAGAAGCCGTTTTCTATAAATAAACAGGGTGCTTCCAGAGTCCCGGGAAGACCTCATCCTGTCACGCTCTACGGCGAAAGGGAAGCTCGATGTGAGTACTTACCTCCAGGTAATGCCTTCTAATAGCCCTGCAGAGGCGGAAACTTCGAGCGGTTTCCACGAGGCCTTAGTCGCAGTTCTCCTTTATTTTCACCTTCGTACGCTTTTCAAGACGCGTAAGGCCCTCGCGGGGCGCCCTGTTCCCGACAAAGAAACTGAGTACCGGCAGGCTCCCCCGGCCTGCAAAGAAAGTGCCCGGGCCGAAAGCCCTTCCCGCTCACTCTGTGTTTGCCGAGTGCAGGGCAACACACGGCACTCCTCCGGGCGAGAGGTCGCTTTCCCCAGCGCTCCAACGTCTCCAGGAAAACTCTTCTCTGGCGTCCCCCATGCCATGCATATCTGCCTCACTGTTCTCGACTGAGCTGCACGGGGAAACCCAAACAGCTTGGCATTCCTTCTAGGCACTCATACCTGAAGACCCCATACCTGCAGGAG
This sequence comes from Mesoplodon bidens, assembly GCF_964165515.1. Lineage (NCBI taxonomy): Eukaryota > Metazoa > Chordata > Mammalia > Artiodactyla > Ziphiidae > Mesoplodon > Mesoplodon bidens. Next base: position 6,515 of record NW_027671198.1, read on the forward strand.
AAAGCCGGCTTGCCTTCCCACTGCCACAAGAGCAGAGCTCTGCCTGTTACATTGCAGGCTCTCCGAAGAGGCTGAGGCCCGATAGGCTCCCTGGTGCATTCCTTGAATGAGCGAGTTAGCAACAGGCAGAACACCCCGTGAAGAAAAGTGGATTCAGGGAGGGGACCTGTGTGTAGCTAGAGCCTCTTTGGACGAGCTACGAATCACAAGGCGGTAGTCAGCGTGTTGACTGGAAGTGGGGGCCTGAGTACCCAAGCCTTGCCTTCTCATTTTTATAGCACCATTCATGCTGCCTTGAAGCTACCTGCATAAAACAGTTTGGGATGGGCCCCTAGTCGCTGGAGTCAGGGCTCGAGGAAGAGAAGACGTTTTCTATAAATAAACAGGGTGCTTCCAGAGTCCCGGGAAGACCTCATCCTGTCACGCTCTAGGGCGAAAGGGAAGCTCGATGTGAGTACTTACCTCCAAGTAAGGCCTTCTTATAGCCTTGCTGAGGCGGAAGCTTCGAGTGGTTTCCACGAGAGCTTAGTCGCAGTTCTGCTTTATTTTCACCTTCGGACGCTTTGCAAGACGGGTAAGGCCCAGGCAGGGTGCCCTGTTCCCGACAAGGACACTGAGTACCGGCAGGCTCCCCCGGCCTGCAAAGAGAGTGCCCGGGCCGAAAGCCCTTCCCGCTCACTCTGTGTTTGCCGAGTGCAGGGCAACACAAGTCACTCCTCCGGGCGAGAGGTCGCTTTCATCAGCGCTCCAACGTCTCCAGGAAAACTCTTCTCTGGCGTCCCCCATGCCATGCAAATCTGCCTCACTGTCTTCGACTGAGCTGCACGGGGAAACCCAAACTGCTTGGCATTCCTTCTAGGCACTCATACCTGAAGACCCCATACTTGCAGGAGAAAGCCGGCTTGCCTTCCCACTGCCACTAGAGCAGAGCTCTGCCTGTTACACTGCAGGCTCTCCGAAGAGGCTGAGGCCCGATAGCCTCCCTGGTGCATTCCTTGCATGAGCGAGTTAGCTACAGGCAGAACACCCCGTGAAGAAAAGTGGATTCAGGGAGGGGACCTGTGTGTAGCTAGAGCCTCTTTGTACGAGCTACGAATCACAAGGCGGTAGTCAGCGTGTTGACTGGAAGTGGGGGCCTGAGGACCCTAGCCTTGCCTTCTCATTTTTAAAGCACCATTCATGCTGTCTTGAAGCTGCCTGAATAAAACCGATTAGGACGGTCTCCTAGTCGCTGGAGTCAGGGCTCGAGGAAGAGAAGCCGTTTTCTATAAATAAACAGGGTGCTTCCAGAGTCCCGGGAAGACCTCATCCTGTCACGCTCTAGGGCGAAAGGGAAGCTCGATGTGAATACTTACCTCCAAGTAAGGCCTTCTAATAGCCCAGCAGAGGCGGAAGCTCCGAGCGGTTTCCACGAGGCCTTAGTCGCAGTTCTCCTTTATTTTCACATTCGTACGCTTTTCAAGACGCGTAAGGCCCTCGCGGGGCGCCCTGTTCCCGACAAAGAAACTGAGTACCGGCAGGCTCCCCCGGCCTGCAAAGAAAGTGCCCGGGCCGAAAGCCCTTCCCGCTCACTCTGTGTTTGCCGAGTGCAGGGCAACACAAGGCACTCCTCCGGGCGAGAGGTCGCTTTCTCCAGCGCTCCAACGTCTCCAGGAAAACTCTTCTCTAGCGTCCCCCATGCCATGCAAATCGCCTCACTGTCCTCGACTGAGCTGCACGGGGAAACCCAAACTGCTTGGCATTCCTTCTAGGCACTCATAGCTGAAGACCCAATACCTGCAGGAGAAAGCCGGCTTGCCTTCCCACTGCCACTAGAGTAGAGCTCTGCCTGTTACATTGCAGGCTCTCCAAAGAGGCTGAAGCCCGATAGGATCCCTGGTGCATTCCTTGGATGAGCGAGTTAGCTACAGGCAGAACACCCCGTGAAGAAAAGTGGATTCAGGGAGGGGACCTGTGTGTAGCTAGAGCCTCTTTGGACGAGCTACGAATCACAAGGCGGTAGTCAGCGTGTTGACTGGAAGTGGGGGCCGGAGTACCCAAGCCTTGCCTTCTCATTTTTATAGCACCATTCATGCTACCTTGACGCTACCTGCATAAAACCGTTTGGGATGGGCCCCTAGTCGCTGGAGTCAGGGCTCGTGGAAGAGAAGCCTTTTTCTATAAATAAACTGGGTGCTTCCAGAGTCCCGGGAAGAGCTCTTCCTGCCACGCTCTAGGGCGAACGGGAAGCTCGATGTGAGTACTTACCTCTATGTAAGGCCTTCTAATAGCCCTGCTGGGGAAGAAGCTTCAAGCGGTTTCCACGAGGCCTTAGTCGCAGTTCTGCTTTATTTTCACCTTCGGACGCTTTTCAAGACGCGTAAGGCCCAGGCAGGGTGCCGTGTTCCCGACAAGGACCCTGAGTACCGGCAGTTTCCCCCGGCCTGCAAAGAGAGTGCCCGGGCCGAAAGCCCTTCCCGCTCACTCTGTGTTTGCCGAGTGCAGGGCAACACACGGCACTCCTCCGGGCGAGAGATCGCTTTCCCCAGCGCTCCAACGTCTCCAGGAAAACTCTTCTCTGGCGTCCCCCATGCCATGCAAATCTGCCTCACTGTCCTCGACTGAGCTGCACGGGGAAACCCAAACTGCTTGGCATTCCTTCTAGGCACTCATACCTGAAGACCCCATACTTGCAGGAGAAAGCCGGCTTGCCTTCCCACTGCCACTAGAGCAGAGCTCTGCCTTTTACACTGCAGGCTCTCCGAAGAGGCTGAGGCCCGATAGCCTCCCTGGTGCATTCCTTGCATGAGCGAGTTAGCTACAGGCAGAACACCCCGTGAAGAAAAGTGGATTCAGGGAGGGGACCTGTGTGTAGCTAGAGCCTCTTTGGACGAGCTACGAATCACAAGGCGGTAGTCAGCGTGTTGACTGGAAGTGGGGGCCTGAGGACCCTAGCCTTGCCTTCTCATTTTTAAAGCACCATTCATGCTGCCTTGAAGCTGCCTGCATAAAACCGATTAGGACGGGCCCCTATTCGCTTGAGTCAGGGCTCGAGGAAGAGAAGCCGTTTTCTATAAATAAACAGGGTGCTTCCAGAGTCCCGGGAAGACCTCATCCTGTCACGCTCTAGGGCGAAAGGGAAGCTCGATGTGAGTACTTACCTCCAAGTAAGGCCTTCTAATAGCCTTGCTGAGGCGGAAGCTTCGAGCGGTTTCCACGAGGCCTTAGACGCAGTTCTGCTTTATTTTCACCTTCGTACGCTTTTCAAGACGCGTAAGGCACAGGCAGGGTGCCCTGTTCCCGACAAGGACACTGAGTACCGCCAGGCTCCCCCGGCCTGCAAAGAAAGTGCCCGGGCCGAAAGCCCTTCCCGCTCACTCTGTGTTTGCCGAGTGCAGGGCAACACACGGCACTCCTCCGGGCGAGAGGTCGCTTTCCCCAGCGCTCCAACGTCTCTAGGAAAACTCTTCTCTGGCGTCCCCCATGCCAGGCAAATCTGCTTCAGTGTCCTCGACTGAGCTGCACGGGGAAACCCAAACTGCTTGGCATTCCTTCTAGGCACTCATACCTGAAGACCCCATACCTGCAGGAGAAAGCCGGCTTGCCTTCCCACTGCTACTAGAGCAGAGCTCTGCCTGTTACACTGCAGGCTCTCCGAAGAGGCTGAGGCCCGATAGCCTCCCTGGTGCATTCCTTGGATGAGCGAGTTAGGTACAGGCAGAACACCCCGTGAAGAAAAGTGGATTCAGGGAGGGGACCTGTGTGTAGCTAGAGCCTCTTTGGACGAGCTACGGATCACAAGGCGGTATTCAGCGTGTTGACTAGAAGTGGGGGCCTGAGGACCCAAGCCTGGCCTTGTCATTTTTAAAGCACCATTCATGCTGCCTTGAAGCTGCCTGAATAAAACCGATTAGGACGGTCTCCTAGTCGCTGGAGTCAGGGCTCGAGGAAGAGAAGCCGTTTTCTATAAATAAACAGGGTGCTTCCAGAGTCCCGGGAAGAGCTCATCCTGTCACGCTCTAGGGCGAAAGGGATGCTCGATGTGAGTACTTACCTCCAGGTAAGGCCTTCTAATAGCCCTGCAGAGGGGGAAGCTTCGAGCGGTTTCCACGAGGCCTTAGTCGCAGTTCTGCTTTATTTTCACCTTCGTACGCTTTTCAAGACGCGTAAGGCCCTCGCGGGGCGCCCTGTTCCCGACAAAGAAACTGAGTACCGGCAGGCTCCCCCGGCCTGCAAAGAAAGTGCCCGGGCCGAAAGCCCTTCCCGCTCACTCTGTGTTTGCCGAGTGCAGGGCAACACACGGCACTCCTCCGGGCGAGAGGTCGCTTTCCCCAGCGCTCCAACGTCTCCAGGAAAACTCTTCTCTTGCGTCCCCCATGCCAGGCAAATCTGCTTCACTGTCCTCGAATGAGCTGCACGGGGAAACCCAAACTGCTTGGCATTCCTTCTAGGCACTCATACCTGAAGACCCCATACCAGCACGAGAAAGCCGGCTTGCCTTCCCACTGCCACTAGAGCAGAGCTCTGCCTGTTACATTGCAGGCTCTCCGAAGAGGCTGAGGCCCGATAGGCTCCCTGGTGCATTCCTTGGATGAGCCAGTTAGCAACAGGCAGAACACCCCGTGAAGAAAAGTGGATTCAGGGAGGGGACCTGTGTGTAGCTAGAGCCTCTTTGGACGAGCTACGAATCACAAGGCGGTAGTCAGCGTGTTGACTGGAAGTGGGGGCCTGAGTACCCAAGCCTTGCCTTCTCATTTTTATAGCACCATTCATGCTGCCTTGAAGCTACCTGCATAAAACCGTTTGGGATGGGCCCCTAGTCGCTGGAGTCAGGGCTCGTGGTAGAGAAGCCGTTTTCTATAAATAAACTGGGTGCTTCCAGAGTCCCGGGAAGAGCTCTTCCTGCCACGCTCTAGGGCGAAAGGGAAGCTCGATGTGAGTACTTACCTCTATGTAAGGCCTTCTAATAGCCCTGCTGAGGAAGAAGCTTCAAGCGGTTTCCACGAGGCCTTAGTCGCAGTTCTGCTTTATTTTCACCTTCGGACGCTTTGCAAGACGCGTAAGGCCCAGGCAGGGTGCCCTGTTCCCGACAAGGACACTGAGTACCGGCAGGCTCCCCCGACCTGCAAAGAAAGTGCCCTGGCCGAAAGCCCTTCCCGCTCACTCTGTGTTTGTCGAGTGCAGGGCAACACAAGGCACTCCTCCGGGCGAGAGGTCGCTTTCTCCAGCGCTGCAACGGCTCCAGGAAAACTCTTCTCTGGCGTCCCCCATTTCATGCAAATCTGCCTCACTGTCCTCGACTGAGCTGCACGGGGAAACCCAAACTGCTTGGCATTCCTTCTAGGCACTCATACCTGAAGACCCCATACCTGCAGGAGAAAGCCTGCTTGCCTTCCCACTGCTACTAGAGCAGAGCTCTGCCTGTTACACTGCAGGCTCTCTGAAGAGGCTGAGGCCCGATAGCCTCCCAGGTGCATTCCTTGGAAGAGCGAGTTAGCTACAGGCAGAACACCCCGTGAAGAAAAGTGGATTCAGGGAGAGGACCTGTGTGTAGCTAGAGCCTCTTTGGACGAGCTACGAATCACAAGGCGGTAGTCAGCGTGTTGACTGGAAGTGGGGGCCTGAGGACCCTAGCCTTGCCTTCTCATTTTTAAAGCACCATTCATGCTGCCTTGAAGCTGCCTGAATAAAACCGATTAGGACGGTCTCCTAGTCGCTGGAGTCAGGGCTCGAGGAAGAGAAGCCGTTTTCTATAAATAAACAGGGTGCTTCCAGAGTCCCGGGAAGAGCTCATCCTGTCACGCTCTAGGGCGAAAGGGAAGCTCGATGTGAGTACTTACCTCCAGGTAAGGCCTTCTAATAGCCCTGCAGAGGCGGAGGCTTCGAGCGGTTTCCACGAGGCCTTAGTCGCAGTTCTCCTTTATTTTCACCTTCGTACGCTTTTCAAGACGCGTAAGGCCCTCGCGGGGCGCCCTGTTCCCGACAAAGAAACTGAGTACCGGCAGGCTCCCCCGGCCTGCAAAGAAAGTGCCCGGGCCGAAAGACCTTCCCGCTCACTCTGTGTTTGCCGAGTGCAGGGCAACACACGGCACTCCTCCGGGCGAGAGGTCGCTTTCCCCAGCGCTCCAACGTCTCCAGGAAAACTCTTCTCTTGCGTCCCCCATGCCAGGCAAATCTGCTTCACTGTCCTCGAATGAGCTGCACGGGGAAACCCAAACTGCTTGGCATTCCTTCTAGGCACTCATACCTGAAGACCCCATAGCTGCAGGAGAAAGCCGGCTTGCCTTCCCACTGCCACTAGAGCAGAGCTCTGCCTGTTACATTGCAGGCTCTCCGAAGAGGCTGAGGCCCGATAGGCTCCCTGGTGCATTCCTTGGATGAGCCAGTTAGCAACAGGCAGAACACCCCGTGAAGAAAAGTGGATTCAGGGAGGGGACCTGTGTGTAGCTAGAGCCTCTTTGGACGAGCTACGAATCACAAGGCGGTAGTCAGCGTGTTGACTGGAAGTGGGGGCCTGAGGAGCCAAGCCTTGCCTTCTCATTTTTATAGCACCATTCATGCTGCCTTGAAGCTACCTGCATAAAACCGTTTGGGATGGGCCCCTAGTCGCTGGAGTCAGGGCTCGTGGTAGAGAAGCCGTTTTCTATAAATAAACTGGGTGCTTCCAGAGTCCCGGGAAGAGCTCATCCTGCCACGCTCTAGGGCGAAATGGAAGCTCGATGTGAGTACTTACCTCTATGTAAGGCCTTCTAATAGCCCTGCTGAGGAAGAAGCTTCAAGCGGTTTCCACGAGGCCTTAGTCGCAGTTCTGCTTTATTTTCACCTTCGGACGCTTTTCAAGCCGCGTAAGGCCCAGGCAGGGTGCCCTGTTCCCTTCAAGGACACTGAGTACCGGCAGGCTCCCCCGACCTGCAAAGAAAGTGCCCTGGCCGAAAGCCCTTCCCGCTCACTCTGTGTTTGTCGAGTGCAGTGCAACACACGGCACTCCTCCGGGGGAGAGGTCGCTTTCCCCAGCGCTCCAACGTCTCCAGGAAAACTCTTCTCTTGCGTCCCCCATGCCAGGCAAATCTGCCTCACTGTCTTAGACTGAGCTGCACGGGGAAACCCAAACTGCTTGGCATTCCTTCTAGGCACTCATACCTGAAGACCCCATACCTGCAGGAGAAAGCAGGCTTGCCTTCCCACTGCCACAAGAGCAGAGCTCTGCCTGTTACACTGCAGGCTCTCCGAAGAGGCTGAGGCCCGATAGCCTCCTTGGTGCATTCCTTGGATGAGCGAGTTAGCTACAGGCAGAACACCCCGTGAAGAAAAGTGGATTCAGGGAGGGGACCTGTGTGTAGCTAGAGCCTCTTTGGAAGAGCTACGAATCACAAGGCGGTAGTCAGCGTCTTGACTGGAAGTGGGGGACTGAGGAGCAAAGCCTTGCCTTCTCATTTTTATAGCACCATTCATGCTGCCTTGAAGCTACCTGCATAAAACCGTTTGGGATGGGCCCCTAGTCGCTGGAGTCAGGGCTCGTGGAAGAGAAGCCTTTTTCTATAAATAAACTGGGTGCTTCCAGAGTCCCGGGAAGAGCTCTTCCTGCCACGCTCTAGGGCGAAAGGGAAGCTCGATGTGAGTACTTACCTCTATGTAAGGCCTTCTAATAGCCCTGCTGAGGAAGAAGCTTCAAGCGGTTTCCACGAGGCCTTAGTCGCAGTTCTGCTTTATTTTCACCTTCGGACGCTTTTCAAGACGCGTAAGGCCCAGGCAGGGTGCCGTGTTCCCGACAAGGACCCTGAGTACCGGCAGGCTCCCCCGGCCTGCAAAGAGAGTGCCCGGGCCGAAAGCCCTTCCCGCTCACTCTGTGTTTGCCGAGTGCAGGGCAACACACGGCACTCCTCCGGGCGAGAGATCGCTTTCCCCAGCGCTCCAACGTCTCCAGGAAAACTCTTCTCTGGCGTCCCCCATGCCATGCAAATCTGCCTCACTGTCCTCGACTGAGCTGCACGGGGAAACCCAAACTGCTTGGCATTCCTTCTAGGCACTCATACCTGAAGACCCCATACTTGCAGGAGAAAGCCGGCTTGCCTTCCCACTGCCACTAGAGCAGAGCTCTGCCTTTTACACTGCAGGCTCTCCGAAGAGGCTGAGGCCCGATAGCCTCCCTGGTGCATTCCTTGGATGAGCGAGTTAGCTACAGGCAGAACACCCCGTGAAGAAAAGTGGATTCAGGGAGGGGACCTGTGTGTAGCTAGAGCCTCTTTGGACGAGCTACGAATCACAAGGCGGTAGTCAGCGTGTTGACTGGAAGTGGGGGCCTGAGGACCCTAGCCTTGCCTTCTCATTTTTAAAGCACCATTCATGCTGCCTTGAAGCTGCCTGCATAAAACCGATTAGGACGGGCCCCTATTCGCTGGAGTCAGGGCTCGAGGAAGAGAAGCCGTTTTCTATAAATAAACAGGGTGCTTCCAGAGTCCCGGGAAGACCTCATCCTGTCACGCTCTAGGGCGAAAGGGAAGCTCGATGTGAGTACTTACCTCCAAGTAAGGCCTTCTAATAGCCTTGCTGAGGCGGAAGCTTCGAGCGGTTTCCACGAGGCCTTAGACGCAGTTCTGCTTTATTTTCACCTTCGTACGCTTTTCAAGACGCGTAAGGCACAGGCAGGGTGCCCTGTTCCCGACAAGGACACTGAGTACCGCCAGGCTCCCCCGGCCTGCAAAGAGAGTGCCCGGGCCGAAAGCCCTTCCCGCTCACTCTGTGTTTGCCGAGTGCAGGGCAACACACGGCACTCCTCCGGGCGAGAGATCGCTTTCCCCAGCGCTCCAACGTCTCCAGGAAAACTCTTCTCTGGCGTCCCCCATGCCAGGCAAATCTGCTTCACTGTCCTCTACTGAGCTGCACGGGGAAACCCAAACTGCTTGGCATTCCTTCTAGGCACTCATAGCTGAAGACCCCATACCTGCAGGAGAAAGCCGGCTTGCCTTCCCACTGCCACTAGAGCAGAGCTCTGCCTGTTACATTGCAGGCTCTCCGAAGAGGCTGAGGCCCGATAGCCTCCCTGGGGCATTCCTTGAATGAGCGAGTTAGCAACAGGCAGAACACCCCGTGAAGAAAAGTGGATTCAGGGAGGGGACCTGTGTGTAGCTAGAGCCTCTTTGGACGAGCTACGAATCACAAGGCGGTAGTCAGCGTGTTGACTGGAAGTGGGGGCCTGAGGAGCCAAGCCTTGCCTTCTCATTTTTATAGCACCATTCATGCTGCCTTGAAGCTACCTGCATAAAACCGTTTGGCCTGGGCCCCTAGTCGCTGGAGTCAGGTCTCGTGGAAGAGAAGCCGTTTTCTATAAATAAACTGGGTGCTTCCAGAGTCCCGGGAAGAGCTCTTCCTGCCACGCTCTAGGGCGAACGGGAAGCTCGATGTGAGTACTTACCTCTATGTAAGGCCTTCTAATAGCCCTGCTGAGGAAGAAGCTTCAAGCGGTTTCCACGAGGCCTTAGTCGCAGTTCTGCTTTATTTTCACCTTCGGACGCTTTTCAAGACGCGTAAGGCCCAGGCAGGGTGCCGTGTTCCCGACAAGAACCCTGAGTACCGGCAGGCTCCCCCGGCCTGCAAAGAGACTGCCCGGGCCGAAAGCCCTTCCCGCTCACTCTGTATTTGCCGAGTGCAGGGCAACACACGGCACTCCTCCGGGCGAGAGGTCGCTTTCCCCAGCGCTCCAACGTCTCCAGGAAAACTCTTCTCTGGCGTCCCCCATGCCATGCAAATCTGCCTCACTGTCCTCGACTGAGCTGCACGGGGAGACCCAAACTGCTTGGCATTCCTTCTAGGCACTCATACCTGAAGACCCCATAGCTGCAGGAGAAAGCCGGCTTGCCTTCCCAGTGCCACTAGAGCAGAGCTCTGCCTGTTACATTGCAGGCTCACCAAAGAGGCTGAAGCCCGATAGGCTCCCTTGTGCATTCCTTGGATGAGCGAGTTAGCTACAGGCAGAACACCCCGTGAAGAAGAGTGGATTCAGGGAGGGGACCTGTGTGTAGATACAGCCTCTTTGGACGAGCTACGAATCACACGGCGGTAGTCAGCGTGTTGACTGGAAGTGGGGGCCTGAGGACCCAAGGCTTGCCTTCTCATTTTTAAAGCACCATTCATGATGCCTTGAAGCTACCTGCATAAAACCGTTTGGGATGGGCCCCTAGTCGCTGGAGTCAGGGCTCGTGGAAGAGAAGCGGTTTTCTATAAATAAACTGGGTGCTTCCAGAGTCCCGGGAAGAGCTCTTCCTGCCACGCTCTAGGGCGAACGGGAAGCTCGATGTGAGTACTTACCTCTATGTAAGGCCTTCTAATAGCCCTGCTGAGGAAGAAGCTTCAAGCGGTTTCCACGAGGCCTTAGTCGCAGTTCTGCTTTATTTTCACCTTCGGACGCTTTTCGAGACGCGTAAGGCCCTCGCGGGGCGCCCTGTTCCCGACAAGGACACTGAGTACCGGCAGGCTCCCCCGGCCTGCAAAGAAAGTGCCCGGGCCGAAAGCCCTTCCCGCTCACTCTGTGTTTGCCGAGTGCAGGGCAACACACGGCACTCCTCCGGGCGAGAGATCGCTTTCCCCAGCGCTCCAACGTCTCCAGGAAAACTCTTCTCTGGCGTCCCCCATGCCATGCAAATCTGCCTCACTGTCCTCGACTGAGCTGCACGGGGAAACCCAAACTGCTTGGCATTCCTTCTAGGCACTCATACCTGAAGACCCCATACTTGCAGGAGAAAGCCGGCTTGCCTTCCCACTGCCACTAGAGCAGAGCTCTGCCTGTTACACTGCAGGCTCTCCGAAGAGGCTAAGGCCCGATAGCTTCCCTGGTGCATTCCTTGGATGAGCGAGTTAGCTACAGGCAGAACACCCCGTGAAGAAAAGTGGATTCAGGGAGGGGACCTGTGTGTAGCTAGAGCCTCTTTGGACGAGCTACGAATCACAAGGCGGTAGTCAGCGTGTTGACTGGAAGTGGGGGCCTGAGGACCCTAGCCTTGCCTTCTCATTTTTAAAGCACCATTCATGCTGCCTTGAAGCTGCCTGCATAAAACCGATTAGGACGGGCCCCTATTCGCTGGAGTCAGGGCTCGAGGAAGAGAAGACGTTTTCTATAAATAAACAGGGTGCTTCCAGAGTCCCGGGAAGACCTCATCCTGTCACGCTCTAGGGCGAAAGGGAAGCTCGATGTGAGTACTTACCTCCAAGTAAGGCCTTCTAATAGCCTTGCTGAGGCGGAAGCTTCGAGCGGTTTCCACGAGGCCTTAGTCGCAGTTCTGCTTTATTTTCACCTTCGGACGCTTTTCAAGACGCCTAAGACACAGGCAGGGTGCCCTGTTCCCGACAAGGACACTGAGTACCGGCAGGCTCCCCCGGCCTGCAAAGAAAGTGCCCGGGCCGAAAGCCCTTCCCGCTCACTCTGTGTTTGCCGAGTGCAGGGCAACACACGGCACTCCTCCGGGCGAGAGGTCGCTTTCCCCAGCGCTCCTACGTCTCCAGGAAAACTCTTCTCTGGCGTCCGCCATGCCATGCAAATCTGCCTCACTGTCCTCGACTGAGCTGCACGGGGAAACCCAAACTGCTTGGCATTACTTCTAGGCACTCATACCTGAAGAACCCATACCTGCATGAGAAAGCAGGCTTGCGTTCCCACTGCCACTAGAGCAGAGCTCTGCCTTAACGTTACACTGCAGGATCTCCGAAGAGGCTGAGGCCCGATAGCCTCCTTGGTGCATTCCTTGGAAGAGCGAGTTAGCTACAGGCAGAACACCCCGTGAAGAAAAGTGGATTCAGGGAGGGGACCTGTGTGTAGCTAGAGCCTCTTTGGACGAGCTACGAATCACAAGGCGGTAGTCAGCGTGTTGACTGGAAGTGGGGGACTGAGGATCCAAGCCTTGCCTTCTCATTTTTAAAGCACCATTCATGCTGCCTTGAAGCTACCTGCATAAAACCGTTTGAATGGGCCCCTAGTCGCTGGAGTCAGGGCTCGTGGAAGAGAAGAGGTTTTCTATAAATAAACAGGGTGCTTCCAGTGTCCCGGGAAGAGCTCTTCCTGCCACGCTCTAGGGCGAACGGGAAGCTCGATGTGAGTACTTACCTCTATGTAAGGCCTTCTAATAGCCCTGCTGAGGAAGAAGCTTCAAGCGGTTTCCACGAGGCCTTAGTCGCAGTTCTGCTTTATTTTCACCTTCGGACGCTTTTCAAGATGCGTAAGGCCCAGGCAGGGTACCGTGTTCCCGACAAGGACACTGAGTACCGGCAGGCTCCCCCGGCCTGCAAAGAAAGTGCCCGGGCCGAAAGCCCTTCCCGCTCACTCTGTGTTTGCCGAGTGCAGGGCAACACACGGCACTCCTCCGGGCGAGAGGTCGCTTTCCCCAGCGCTCCAACGTCTCCAGGAAAACTCTTCTCTTGCGTCCCCCATGCCATGCAAATCTGCCTCACTGTCCTCGACTGAGCTGCACGGGGAAACCCAAACTGCTTGGCATTCCTTCTAGGCACTCATACCTGAAGACCCCATACTTGCAGGAGAAAGCCGGCTTGCCTTCCCACTGCCACTAGAGCAGAGCTCTGCCTGTTACACTGCAGGCTCTCCGAAGAGGCAGAGGCCCGATAGCCTCCCTGGTGCATTCCTTGGATGAGCGAGTTAGCTACAGGCAGAACACCCCGTGAAGAAAAGTGGATTCAGGGAGGGGACCTGTGTGTAGCTAGAGCCTCTTTGGACGAGCTACGAATCACAAGGCGGTAGTCAGCGTGTTGACTGGAAGTGGGGGCCTGAGGACCCTAGCCTTGCCTTCTCATTTTTAAAGCACCATTCATGCTGCCTTGAAGCTACCTGCATAAAACCGTTTGGGATGGGCCCCTAGTCGCTGGAGTCAGGGCTCGTGGAAGAGAAGCCGTTTTCTATAAATAAACTGGGTGCTTCCAGAGTCCCGGGAAGAGCTCTTCAAGCCACGCTCTAGGGCGAACGGGAAGCTCGATGTGAGTACTTACCTCTATGTAAGGCCTTCTAATAGCCCTGCTGAGGAAGAAGCTTCACGCGGTTTCCACGAGGCCTTAGTCGCAGTTCTGCTTTATTTTCACCTTCGGACGCTTTTCAAGACGCGTAAGGCCCAGGCAGGGTGACCTGTTCCCGACAAGGACACTGAGTACCAGCAGGCTCCCCCGGCCTGCAAAGAAAGTGCCCGGGCCGAAAGCCCTTCCCGCTCACTCTGTGTTTGCCGAGTGCAGGGCAACACACGGCACTCCTCCGGGCGAGAGGTCGCTTTCCCCAGCGCTCCAACGTCTCCAGGAAAACTCTTCTCTGGCGTCCCCCATGCCATGCAAATCTGCCTCACTGTCCTCGACTGAACTGCACGGGGAAACCCAAACTGCTTGGCATTCCTTCTAGGCACTCATACCTGAAGACCCCATACTTGCAGGAGAAAGCCGGCTTGCCTTCCCACTGCCACTAGAGCAGAGCTCTGCCTGTTACACTGCAGGCTCTCCGAAGAGGCTGAGGCCCGATAGCCTTCCTGGTGCATTCCTTGCATGAGCGAGTTAGCTACAGGCAGAACACCCCGTGAAGAAACGTGGATTCAGGGTAGGGGCCTGTGTGTAGCTAGAGCTTCTTTGGACGAGCTACGAATCACAAGGCGGTAGTCAGCGTGTTGACCTGAAGTGGGGGCCTGAGGACCCAAGCCTTGCCTTCTCATTTTCAAAGCACCATTCATGCTGCCTTGAAGCTACCTGCATAAAATCGTTTGGGATGGGCCCCTAGTCGCTGGAGTCAGGGCTCGTGGAAGAGAAGCCGTTTTCTATAAATAAACTGGGTGCTTCCAGAGTCCCGGGAAGAGCTCTTCCTGCCACGCTCTAGGGCGAACGGGAAGCTCGATGTGAGTACTTACCTCTATGTAAGGCCTTCTAATAGCCCTGCTGAGGAAGAAGCTTCAAGCGGTTTCCACGAGGCCTTAGTCGCAGTTCTGCTTTATTTTCACCTTCGGACGCTTTTCGAGACGCGTAAGGCCCTCGCGGGGCGCCCTGTTCCCGACAAGGACACTGAGTACCGGCAGGCTCCCCCGGCCTGCAAAGAGAGTGCCCGGGCCGAAAGCCCTTCCCGCTCACTCTGTGTTTGCCGAGTGCAGGGCAACACAAGGCACTCTTCCGGGCGAGAGGTCGCTTTCCCCAGCGCTCCAACGTCTCCAGGAAAACTCTTCTCTGGCGTCCCCCATGCCATGCAAATCTGCCTCACTGTCCTCGACTGAGCTGCACGGGGAAACCCAAACTGCTTGGCGTTCCTTCTAGGCACTCATACCTGAAGACCCCATACTTGCAGGAGAAAGCCGGCTTGCCTTCCCACTGCCACTAGAGCAGAGCTCTGCCTGTTACACTGCAGGCTCTCCGAAGAGGCTGAGGCCCGATAGCCTTCCTGGTGCATTCCTTGCATGAGCGAGTTAGCTACAGGCAGAACACCCCGTGAAGAAAAGTGGATTCAGGGAAGGGGCCTGTGTGTAGCTAGAGCCTCTTTGGACGAGCTACGAATCACAAGGCGGTAGTCAGCGTGTTGACTGGAAGTGGGGGCCTGAGGACCCAAGCCTTACCTTCTCATTTTCAAAGCACCATTCATGCTGCCTTGAAGCTACCTGCATAAAACCGTTTGGGATGGGCCACTAGTCGCTGGAGTCAGGGCTCGTGGAAAAGAAGCCGTTTTCTATAAATAAACTGGGTGCTTCCAGAGTCCCGGGAAGAGCTCTTCCTGCCACGCTCTAGGGCGAACGGGAAGCTCGATGTGAGTACTTACCTCTATGTAAGGCCTTCTAATAGCCCTGCTGAGGAAAAAGCTTCAAGCGGTTTCCACGAGGCCTTAGTCGCAGTTCTGCTTTATTTTCACCTTCGGACGCTTTTCAAGACGCGTAAGGTCCTCGCGGGGCGCCCTGTTCCCGACAAGGACACTGAGTACCGGCAGGCTCCCATGGCCTGCAAAGAAATTGCCCGGGCAGAAAGCCCTTCCCGCACACTCTGTGTTTGCCGAGTGCAGGGCAACACACGGCACTCCTCCGGGCGAGAGATCGCTTTCACCAGCGCTCCAACGTCTCCAGGAAACTCTTCTCTGGCGTCCCCCATGCCATGCAAATCTGCCTCACTGTCCTCGACTGAGCTGCACGGGGAAACCCAAACTGCTTGGCATTCCTTCTAGGCACTCATACCTGAAGAACCCATACTTGCAGGAGAAAGCCGGCTTGCCTTCCCACTGCCACTAGAGCAGAGCTCTGCCTGTTACACTGCAGGCTCTCCGAAGAGGCTGAGGCCCGATAGCCTCCCTGGTGCATTCCTTGGATGAGCGAGTTAGCTACAGGCAGAACACCCCGTGAAGAAAAGTGGATTCAGGGAGGGGACCTGTGTGTAGCTAGAGCCTCTTTGGACAAGCTACGAATCACAAGGCGGTAGTCAGCGTGTTGACTGGAAGTGGGGGCCTGAGGACCCTAGCCTTGCCTTCTCATTTTTAAAGCACCATTCATGCTGCCTTGAAGCTGCCTGCATAAAACCGATTAGGACGGGCCCCTATTCGCTGGAGTCAGGGTTCGAGGAAGAGAAGACGTTTTCTATAAATAAACAGGGTGCTTCCAGAGTCCCGGGAAGACCTCATCCTGTCACGCTCTAGGGCGAAAGGGAAGCTCGATGTGAGTACTTACCTCCAAGTAAGGCCTTCTAATAGCCTTGCTGAGGCGGAAGCTTCGAGCGGTTTCCACGAGGCCTTAGTCGCAGTTCTGCTTTATTTTCACCTTCGTACGCTTTTCAAGACGCGTAAGGCACAGGCAAGGTGCCCTGTTCCCGACAAGGACACTGAGTACCGGCAGGCTCCCCCGGCCTGCAAAGAAAGGGCCCGGGCCGAAAGCCCTTCCCGCTCACTCTGTGTTTGCCGAGTGCAGGGCAACACACGGCACTCCTCCTGGCGAGAGATCGCTTTCCCCAGCGCTCCAACGTCTCCAGGAAAACTCTTCTCTGGCGTCCCCCATGCCATGCAAATCTGCCTCACTGTCCTCGACTGAGCTGCACGGGGAAACCCAAACTGCTTGGCATTCCTTCTAGGCACTCATACCTGAAGACCCCATACCTGCAGGAGAAAGCCGGCTTGCGATCCCACTGCCACTAGAGCAGAGCTCTGCCTTAACGTTACACTGCAGGATCTCAGAAGAGGCTGACGCCCGATAGCCTCCTTGGTGCATTCCTTGGAAGAGCGAGTTAGCTACAGGCAGAACACCCCGTGAAGAAAAGTGGATTCAGGGAGGGGACCTGTGTGTAGCTAGAGCCTCTTTGGACGAGCTACGAATCACAAGGCGGTAGTCAGCGTGTTGACTGGAAGTGGGGGACTGAGGAGCCAAGCCTTGCCTTCTCATTTTTAAAGCACCATTCATGCTGCCTTGAAGCTACCTGCATAAAACCGTTTGGGATGGGCCCCTAGTCGCTGGAGTCAGGGCTCGTGGAAGAGAAGCGGTTTTCTATAAATAAACAGGGTGCTTCCAGAGTCCCGGGAAGAGCTCTTCCTGCCACGCTCTAGGGCGAACGGGAAGCTCGATGTGAGTACTTACCTCTATGTAAGGCCTTCTAATAGCCCTGCTGAGGAAGAACCTTCAAGCGGTTTCCACGAGGCCTTAGTCGCAGTTCTGCTTTCTTTTCACCTTCGGACGCTTTTCAAGACGCGTAAGGCCCAGGCACGGTGCCGTGTTCCCGACAAGGACCCTGAGTACCGGCAGGCTCCCCCGGCCTGCAAAGAGAGTGCCCGGGCCGAAAGCCCTTCCCGCTCACTCTGTGTTTGCCGAGTGCAGGGCAACACAAGGCACTCCTCCGGGCGAGAGGTCGCTTTCCCCAGCGCTCCAACGTCTCCAGGAAAACTCTTCTCTGGCGTCCCCCATGCCATGCAAATCTGCCTCACTGTCCTCGACTGAGCTGCACGGGGAAACCCAAACTGCTTGGCATTCCTTCTAGGCACTCATACCTGAAGACCCCATACTTGCCGGAGAGGGCCGGCTTGCCTTCCCACTGCCACTAGAGCAGAGCTCTGCCTGTTACACTGCAGGCTCTCCGAAGAGGCTGAGGCCCGATAGCCTTCCTGGTGCATTCCTTGGATGAGCGAGTTAGCTACAGGCAGAACACCCCGTGAAGAAAAGTGGATTCACAGAAGTGGCCTGTGTGTAGCTAGAGCCTCTTTGGACGAGCTACGAATCACAAGGCGGTAGTCAGCGTGTTGACTGGAAGTGGGGGCCTGAGGACCCAAGCCTTGCCTTCTCATTTTCAAAGCACCATTCATGCTGCCTTGAAGCTACCTGCATAAAACCGTTTGGGATGGGCCCCTAGTCGCTGGAGTCAGGGCTCGTGGAAGAGAAGCCATTTTCTATAAATAAACTGGGTGCTTCCAGAGTCCCGGGAAGAGCTCTTCCTGCCACGCTCTAGGGCGAACGGGAAGCTCGATGTGAGTACTTACCTCTATGTAAGGCCTTCTAATAGCCCTGCTGAGGAAGAAGCTTCAAGCGGTTTCCACGAGGCCTTAGTCGCAGTTCTGCTTTATTTTCACCTTCGGACGCTTTTCAAGACGCGTAAGGTCCTCGCGGGGCGCCCTGTTCCCGACAAGGACACTGAGTACCGGCAGGCTCCCCCGGCCTGCAAAGAAAGTGCCCGGGCAGAAAGCCCTTCCCGCTCACTCTGTGTTTGCCGAGTGCAGGGCAACACACGGCACTCCTCCGGGCGAGAGATCGCTTTCCCCAGCGCTCCAACGTCTCCAGGAAAACTCTTCTCTGGCGTCCCCCATGCCATGCAAATCTGCCTCACTGTCCTCGACTGAGCTGCACGGGGAAACCCAAACTGCTTGGCATTCCTTCTAGGCACTCATACCTGAAGAACCCATACTTGCAGGAGAAAGCCGGCTTGCCTTCCCACTGCCACTAGAGCAGAGCTCTGCCAGTTACACTGCAGGCTCTCCGAAGAGGCTGAGGCCCGATAGCCTCCCTGGTGCATTCCTTGGATGAGCGAGTTAGCTACAGGCAGAACACCCCGTGAAGAAAAGTGGATTCAGGGAGGGGACCTGTGTGTAGCTAGAGCCTCTTTCGACAAGCTACGAATCACAAGGCGGTAGTCAGCGTGTTGACTGGAAGTGGGGGCCTGAGGACCCTAGCCTTGCCTTCTCATTTTTAAAGCACCATTCATGCTGCCTTGAAGCTGCCTGCATAAAACCGATTAGGACGGGCCCCTTTTCGCTGGAGTCAGGGCTCGAGGAAGAGAAGACGTTTTCTATAAATAAACAGGGTGCTTCCAGAGTCCCGGGAAGACCTCATCCTGTCACGCTCTAGGGCGAAAGGGAAGCTCGATGTGAGTACTTACCTCCAAGTAAGGCCTTCTAATAGCCTTGCTGAGGCGGAAGCTTCGAGCGGTTTCCACGAGGCCTTAGTCGCAGTTCTGCTTTATTTTCACCTTCGTACGCTTTTCAAGACGCGTAAGGCACAGGCAGGGTGCCCTGTTTCCGACAAGGACACTGAGTACCGGCAGGCTCCCCCGGCCTGCAAAGAAAGTGCCCGGGCAGAAAGCCCTTCCCGCTCACTCTGTGTTTGCCGAGTGCAGGGCAACACACGGCACTCCTCCGGGCGAGAGGTCGCTTTCCCCAGCGCTCCAACGTCTCCAGGAAAACTCTTCTCTGGCGTCCCCCATGCCATGCAAATCTGCCTCACTGTCCTCGACTGAGCTGCACGGGGAAACCCAAACTGCTTGGCATTCCTTCTAGGCACTCATACCTGAAGAACCCATACCTGCAGGAGAAAGCCGGCTTGCGTTCCCACTGCCACTAGAGCAGAGCTCTGCCTTAACGTTACACTGCAGGATCTCCGAAGAGGCTGAGGCCCGATAGCCTCCTTGGTGCATTCCTTGGAAGAGCGAGTTAGCTACAGGCAGAACACCCCGTGAAGAAAAGTGGATTCAGGGAGGGGACCTGTGTGTAGCTAGAGCCTCTTTGGACGAGCTACGAATCACAAGGCGGTAGTCAGCGTGTTGACTGGAAGTGGGGGACTGAGGAGCCAAGCCTTGCCTTCTCATTTTTAAAGCACCATTCATGCTGCCTTGAAGCTACCTGCATAAAACCGTTTGGGATGGGCCCCTAGTCGCTGGAGTCAGGGCTCGTGGAAGAGAAGCGGTTTTCTATAAATAAACAGGGTGCTTCCAGAGTCCCGGGAAGAGCTCTTCCTGCCACGCTCTAGGGCGAACGGGAAGCTCGATGTGAGTACTTACCTCTATGTAAGGCCTTCTAATAGCCCTGCTGAGGAAGAAGCTTCAAGCGGTTTCCACGAGGCCTTAGTCGCAGTTCTGCTTTATTTTCACCTTCGGACGCTTTTCAAGACGCGTAAGGCCCAGGCAGGGTGCCGTGTTCCCGACAAGGACCCTGAGTACCGGCAGGCTCCCCCGGCCTGCAAAGAGAGTGCCCGGACCGAAATCCCTTCCCGCTCACTCTGTGTTTGCCGACTGCAGGGCAACACAAGGCACTCCTCCGGGCGAGAGGTCGCTTTCCCCAGCGCTCCAACGTCTCCAGAAAACTCTTCTCTGGCGTCCCCCATGCCATGCAAATCTGCCTCACTGTCCTCGACTGAGCTGCACGGGGAAACCCAAACTGCTTGGCATTCCTTCTAGGCACTCATACCTGAAGACCCCATACTTGCAGGAGAAAGCCGGCTTGCCTTCCCACTGCCACTAGAGCAGAGCTCTGCCTGTTACACTGCAGGCTCTCCGAAGAGGCTGAGGCCCGATAGCCTCCCTGGTGCATTCCTTGCATGAGCGAGTTAGCTACAGGCAGAACACCCCGTGAAGAAAAGTGGATTCAGGGAGGGGACCTGTGTGTTGCTAGAGCCTCTTTGGACGAGCTACGAATCACAAGGCGGTAGTCAGCGTGTTGACTGGAAGTGGGGGCCTGAGGACGCAAGCCTTGCCTTCTCATTTTCAAAGCACCATTCATGCTGCCTTGAACCTACCTGCATAAAACCGTTTGGGATGGGCCCCTAGTCGCTGGAGTCAGGGCTCGTGGAAGAGAAGCCGTTTTCTATAAATAAACTGGGTGCTTCCAGAGTCCCGGGAAGAGCTCTTCCTGCCACGCTCTAGGGCGAACGGGAAGCTCGATGTGAGTACTTACCTCTATGTAAGGCCTTCTAATAGCCCTGCTGAGGAAGAAGCTTCAAGCGGTTTCCACGAGGCCTTAGTCGCAGTTCTGCTTTATTTTCACCTTCGGACGCTTTTCAAGACGCGTAAGGCCCAGGCAGCGTGCCCTGTTCCCGAGAAGGACACTGAGTACTGGCAGGCTCCCCCGGCCTGCAAAGAAAGTGCCCGGGCCGAAAGCCCTTCCCACTCACTCTGTGTTTGCCGAGTGCAGGGCAACACACGGCACTCCTCCGGGCGAGAGATCGCTTTCCCCAGCGCTCCAACGTCTCCAGGAAAACTCTTCTCTGCCGTCCCCCATGCCATGCAAATCTGCCTCACTGTCCTCGACTGAGCTGCACGGGGAAAGCCAAACTGCTTGGCATTCCTTCTAGGCACTCATACCTGAAGACCCCATACTTGCAGGAGAAAGCCGGCTTGCCTTCCCACTGCCACTAGAGCAGAGCTCTGCCTGTTACACTGCAGGCTCTCCGAAGAGGCTGAGGCCCGATAGCCTCCCTGGTGCATTCCTTGCATGAGCGAGTTAGCTACAGGCAGAACACCCCGTGAAGAAAAGTGGATTCAGGGAGGGGACCTGTGTGTAGCTAGAGCCTCTTTGGACGAGCTACGAATCACAAGGCGGTAGTCAGCGTGTTGACTGGAAGTGGGGGCCTGAGGACCCTAGCCTTGCCTTCTCATTTTTAAAGCACCATTCATGCTGCCTTGAAGCTGCCTGAATAAAACCGATAAGGACGGTCTACTTTTCGCTGGAGTCAGGGCTCGAGGAAGAGAAGACGTTTTCTATAAATAAACAGGGTGCTTCCAGAGTCCCGGGAAGACCTCATCCTGTCACGCTCTAGGGCGAAAGGGAAGCTCGATGTGAGTACTTACCTCCAAGTAAGGCCTTCTAATAGCCCTGCAGAGGCGGAAGCTTCGAGCGGTTTCCACGAGGCCTTAGTCGCAGTTCTCCTTTATTTTCACCTTCGTACGCTTTTCAAGACGCGTAAGGCCCTCGCGGGGCGCCCTGTTCCCGACAAAGAAACTGAGTACCGGCAGGCTCCCCCGGCCTGCAAAGAAAGTGCACGGGCCGAAAGCCCTTCCCGCTCACTCTGTGTTTGCCGAGTGCAGGGCAACACACGGCAGTCCTGCGGGCGAGAGGTCGCTTTCCCCAGCGCTCCAACGTCTCCAGGAAAACTCTTCTCTGGCGTCCCCCATGCCATGCATATCTGCCTCACTGTTCTCGACTGAGCTGCACGGGGAAACACAAACAGCTTGGCATTCCTTCTAGGCACTCATACCTGAAGACCCCATAGCTGCAGGAGAAAGCCGGCTTGCCTTCCCACTGCCACAAGAGCAGAGCTCTGCCTGTTACACTGCAGGCTCTCCGAAGAGGCTGAGGCCCGATAGCCTCACTGGTGCATTCCTTGGAAGAGTGAGTTAGCTACAGGCAGAACACCCCGTGAAGAAAAGTGGATTCAGGGAGGGGACCTGTGTGTAGCTAGAGCCTCTTTGGACGAGCTACGAATCACAAGGCGGTAGTCAGCGTGTTGACTGGAAGTGGGGGACTGAGGAGCCAAGCCTTGCCATCTCATGTTTAAAGCACCATTCATGCTGCCTTGAAGCTACCTGCATAAAACCGTTTGGGATGGGCCCCTAGTCGCTGGAGTCAGGGCTCGTGGAAGAGAAGCCGTTTTCTATAAATAAACAGGGTGCTTCCAGATTCCCGGGAAGAGCTCTTCCTGCCACGCTCTAGGGCGAACGGGAAGCTCGATGTGAGTACTTACCTCTATGTAAGGCCTTCCAATAGCCCTGCTGAGGAAGAAGCTTCAAGCGGTTTCCACGAGGCCTTAGTCGCAGTTCTGCTTTCTTTTCACCTTCGGACGCTTTTCAAGACGCGTAAGGCCCAGGCAGGGTGCCGTGTTCCCGACAAGGACCCTGAGTACCGGCAGGCTCCCCCGGCCTGCAAAGAGACTGCCCGGGCCGAAAGCCCTTCCCGCTCACTCTGTGTTTGCCGAGTGCAGGGCAACACACGGCACTCCTCCGGGCGAGAGGTCGCTTTCCCCAGCGCTCCAACGTCTCCAGGAAAACTCTTCTCTGGCGTCCCCCATGCCATGCAAATCTGCCTCACTGTCCTCGACTGAGCTGCACGGGGAAACCCAAACTGCTTGGCATTCCTTCTAGGCACTCATACCTGAAGACCCCATACTTGCAGGAGAAAGCCGGCTTGCCTTCCCACTGCCACTAGAGCAGAGCTCTGCCTGTTACACTGCAGGCTCTCCGAAGAGGCTGAGGCCCGATAGCCTCCCTGGTGCATTCCTTGCATGAGCGAGTTAGCTACAGGCAGAACACCCCGTGAAGAAAACTGGATTCAGGGAGGGGACCTGTGTGTAGCTAGAGCCTCTTTGGACGAGCTACGAATCACAAGGCGGTAGTCAGCGTGTTGACTGGAAATGGGGGCCTGAGGACCCAAGGCTTGCCTTCTCATTTTTAAAGCACCATTCATGCTGCCTTGAAGCTACCTGCATAAAACCGTTTGGGATGGGCCCCTAGTCGCTGGAGTCAGGGCTCGTGGAAGAGAAGCCGTTTTCTATAAATAAACTGGGTGCTTCCAGAGTCCCGGGAAGAGCTCTTCCTGCCACGCTCTAGGGCGAACGGGAAGCTCGATGTGAGTACTTACCTCTATGTAAGGCCTTCTAATAGCCCTGCTGAGGAAGAAGCTTCAAGCGGTTTCCACGAGGCCTTAGTCGCAGTTCTGCTTTATTTTCACCTTCGGACGCTTTTCAAGACGCGTAAGGCCCAGGCAGGGTGCCGTGTTCCCGACAAGGACCCTGAGTACCGGCAGGCTCCCCCGGCCTGCAAAGAGACTGCCCGGGCCGAAAGCCCTTCCCGCTCACTCTGTGTTTGCCGAGTGCAGGGCAACACACGGCACTCCTCCGGGCGAGAGGTCGCTTTCCCCAGCGCTCCAACGTCTCCAGGAAAACTCTTCTCTGGCGTCCCCCATGCCATGCAAATCTGCCTCACTGTCCTCGACTGAGCTGCACGGGGAGACCCAAACTGCTTGGCATTCCTTCTAGGCACTCATACCTGAAGACCCCATAGCTGCAGGAGAAAGCCGGCTTGCCTTCCCACTGCCACTAGAGCAGAGCTCTGCCTGTTACATTGCAGGCTCACCAAAGAGGCTGAAGCCCGATAGGCTCCCTTGTGCATTCCTTGGATGAGCGAGTTAGCTACAGGCAGAACACCCCGTGAAGAAAAGTGGATTCAGGGAGGGGACCTGTGTGTAGCTACAGCCTCTTTGGACGAGCTACGAATCACACGGCGGTAGTCAGCGTGTTGACTGGAAGTGGGGGACTGAGGAGCCAAGCCTTGCCATCTCATTTTTAAAGCACCATTCATGCTGCCTTGAAGCTACCTGCATAAAACCGTTTGGGATGGGCCCCTAGTCGCTGGAGTCAGGGCTCGTGGAAGAGAAGCCGTTTTCTATAAATAAACAGGGTGCTTCCAGAGTCCCGGGAAGAGCTCTTCCTGCCACGCTCTAGGGCGAACGGGAAGCTCGATGTGAGTACTTACCTCTATGTAAGGCCTTCCAATAGCCCTGCTGAGGAAGAAGCTTCAAGCGGTTTCCACGAGGCCTTAGTCGCAGTTCTGCTTTCTTTTCACCTTCGGACGCTTTTCAAGACGCGTAAGGCCCAGGCAGCGTGCCCTGTTCCCGACAAGGACACTGAGTACCGGCAGGCTCCCCCGGCCTGCAAAGAAAGTGCCCGGGCCGAAAGCCCTTCCCACTCACTCTGTGTTTGCCGAGTGCAGGGCAACACACGGCACTCCTCCGGGCGAGAGATCGCTTTGCCCAGCGCTCCAACGTCTCCAGGAAAACTCTTCTCTGGCGTCCCCCATGCCATGCAAATCTGCCTCACTGTCCTCGACTGAGCTGCACGGGGAAACCCAAACTGCTTGGCATTCCTTCTAGGCACTCATACCTGAAGACCCCATACTTGCAGGAGAAAGCCGGCTTGCCTTCCCACTGCCACTAGAGCAGAGCTCTGCCTGTTACACTGCAGGCTCTCCGAAGAGGCTGAGGCCCGATAGCCTCCCTGGTGCATTCCTTGCATGAGCGAGTTAGCTACAGGCAGAACACCCCGTGAAGAAAAGTGGATTCAGGGAGGGGACCTGTGTGTAGCTAGAGCCTCTTTGGACGAGCTACGAATCACAAGGCGGTAGTCAGCGTGTTGACTGGAAGTGGGGGCCTGAGGACCCTAGCCTTGCCTTCTCATTTTTAAAGCACCATTCATGCTGCCTTGAAGCTGCCTGAATAAAACCGATTAGGACGGTCTACTTTTCGCTGGAGTCAGGGCTCGAGGAAGAGAAGCCGTTTTCTATAAATAAACAGGGTGCTTCCAGAGTCCCGGGAAGACCTCATCCTGTCACGCTCTAGGGCGAAAGGGAAGCTCGATGTGAGTACTTACCTCCAAGTAAGGCCTTCTAATAGCCCTGCAGAGGCGGAGGCTTCGAGCGGTTTCCACGAGGCCTTAGTCGCAGTTCTCCTTTATTTTCACCTTCGTATGCTTTTCAAGACGCGTAAGGCCCTCGCGGGGCGCCCTGTTCCCGACAAAGAAACTGAGTACCGGCAGGCTCCCCCGGCCTGCAAAGAAAGTGCACGGGCCGAAAGCCCTTCCCGCTCACTCTGTGTTTGCCGAGTGCAGGGCAACACACGGCAGTCCTGCGGGCGAGAGGTCGCTTTCCCCAGCGCTCCAACGTCTCCAGGAAAACTCTTCTCTGGCGTCCCCCATGCCATGCATATCTGCCTCACTGTTCTCGACTGAGCTGCACGGGGAAACCCAAACAGCTTGGCATTCCTTCTAGGCACTCATACCTGAAGACCCCATACCTGCAGGAGAAAGCCGGCTTGCCTTCCCACTGCCACAAGAGCAGAGCTCTGCCTGTTACACTGCAGGCTCTCCGAAGAGGCTGAGGCCCGATAGCCTCACTGGTGCATTCCTTGGAAGAGCGAGTTAGCTACAGGCAGAACACCCCGTGAAGAAAAGTGGATTCAGGGAGGGGACCTGTGTGTAGCTAGAGCCTCTTTGGACGAGCTACGAATCACAAGGCGGTAGTCAGCGTGTTGACTGGAAGTGGGGGCCTGAGGACCCTAGCCTTGCCTTCTCATTTTTAAAGCACCATTCATGCTGCCTTGAAGCTACCTGCATAAAACCGTTTGGGATGGGCCCCTAGTCGCTGGAGTCAGGTCTCGTGGAAGAGAAGCCGTTTTCTATAAATAAACAGGGTGCTTCCAGAGTCCCGGGAAGAGCTCTTCCTGCCACGCTCTAGGGCGAACGGGAAGCTCGATGTGAGTACTTACCTATATGTAAGGCCTTCTAATAGCCCTGCTGAGGAAGAAGCTTCAAGCGGTTTCCACGAGGCCTTAGTCGCAGTTCTGCTTTCTTTTCACCTTCGGACGCTTTTCAAGACGCGTAAGGCCCAGGCAGGGTGCCGTGTTCCCGACAAGGACCCTGAGTACCGGCAGGCTCCCCCGGCCTGCAAAGAGACTGCCCGGGCCGAAAGCCCTTCCCGCTCACTCTGTGTTTGCCGAGTGCAGGGCAACACACGGCACTCCTCCGGGCGAGAGGTCGCTTTCCCCAGCGCTCCAACGTCTCCAGGAAAACTCTTCTCTGGCGTCCCCCATGCCATGCAAATCTGTCTCACTGTCCTCGAGTGAGCTGCACGGGGCGACCCAAACTGCTTGGCATTCCTTCTAGGCACTCATACCTGAAGACCCCATAGCTGCAGGAGAAAGCCGGCTAGCCTTCCCACTGCCACTAGAGCAGAGCTCTGCCTGTTACATTGCAGGCTCACCAAAGAGGCTGAAGCCCGATAGGCTCCCTTGTGAATTCCTTGGATGAGCGAGTTAGCTACAGGCAGAACACCCCGTGAAGAAAAGTGGATTCAGGGAGGGGACCTGTGTGTAGCTACAGCCTCTTTGGACGAGCTACGAATCACACGGCGGTAGTCAGCGTGTTGACTGGAAGTGGGGGACTGAGGAGCCAAGCCTTGCCATCTCATTTTTAAAGCACCATTCATGCTGCCTTGAAGCTACCTGCATAAAACCGTTTGGGATGGGCCCCTAGTCGCTGGAGTCAGGGCTCGTGGAAGAGAAGCCGTTTTCTATAAATAAACAGGGTGCTTCCAGAGTCCCGGGAAGAGCTCTTCCTGCCACGCTCTAGGGCGAACGGGAAGCTCGATGTGAGTACTTACCTCTATGTAAGGCCTTCCAATAGCCCTGCTGAGGAAGAAGCTTCAAGCGGTTTCCACGAGGCCTTAGTCGCAGTTCTGCTTTCTTTTCACCTTCGGACGCTTTTCAAGACGCGTAAGGCCCAGGCAGGGTGCCGTGTTCCCGACAAGGACCCTGAGTACCGGCAGGCTCCCCCGGCCTGCAAAGAGACTGCCCGGGCCGAAAGCCCTTCCCGCTCACTCTGTGTTTGCCGAGTGCAGGGCAACACACGGCACTCCTCCGGGCGAGAGGTCGCTTTCCCCAGCGCTCCAACGTCTCCAGGAAAACTCTTCTCTGGCGTCCCCCATGCCATGCAAATCTGCCTCACTGTCCTCGACTGAGCTGCACGGGGAGACCCAAACTGCTTGGCATTCCTTCTAGGCACTCATACCTGAAGACCCCATAGCTGCAGGAGAAAGCCGGCTTGCCTTCCCACTGCCACTAGAGCAGAGCTCTGCCTGTTACATTGCAGGCTCACCAAAGAGGCTGAAGCCCGATAGGCTCCCTTGTGCATTCCTTGGATGAGCGAGTTAGCTACAGGCAGAACACCCCGTGAAGAAAAGTGGATTCAGGGAGGGGACCTGTGTGTAGCTACAGCCTCTTTGGACGAGCTACGAATCACACGGCGGTAGTCAGCGTGTTGACTGGAAGTGGGGGACTGAGGAGCCAAGCCTTGCCATCTCATTTTTAAAGCACCATTCATGCTGCCTTGAAGCTACCTGCATAAAACCGTTTGGGATGGGCCCCTAGTCGCTGGAGTCAGGGCTCGTGGAAGAGAAGCCGTTTTCTATAAATAAACAGGGTGCTTCCAGAGTCCCGGGAAGAGCTCTTCCTGCCACGCTCTAGGGCGAACGGGAAGCTCGATGTGAGTACTTACCTCTATGTAAGGCCTTCCAATAGCCCTGCTGAGGAAGAAGCTTCAAGCGGTTTCCACGAGGCCTTAGTCGCAGTTCTGCTTTCTTTTCACCTTCGGACGCTTTTCAAGACGCGTAAGGCCCAGGCAGCGTGCCCTGTTCCCGACAAGGACACTGAGTACCGGCAGGCTCCCCCGGCCTGCAAAGAAAGTGCCCGGGCCGAAAGCCCTTCCCACTCACTCTGTGTTTGCCGAGTGCAGGGCAACACACGGCACTCCTCCGGGCGAGAGATCGCTTTCCCCAGCTCTCCAACGTCTCCAGGAAAACTCTTCTCTGGCGTCCCCCATGCCATGCAAATCTGCCTCACTGTCCTCGACTGAGCTGCACGGGGAAACCCAAACTGCTTGGCATTCCTTCTAGGCACTCATACCTGAAGACCCCATACTTGCAGGAGAAAGCCGGCTTGCCTTCCCACTGCCACTAGAGCAGAGCTCTGCCTGTTACACTGCAGGCTCTCCGAAGAGGCTGAGGCCCGATAGCCTCCCTGGTGCATTCCTTGCATGAGCGAGTTAGCTACAGGCAGAACACCCCGTGAAGAAAACTGGATTCAGGGAGGGGACCTGTGTGTAGCTAGAGCCTCTTTGGACGAGCTACGAATCACAAGGCGGTGGTCAGCGTGTTGACTGGAAATGGGGGCCTGAGGACCCAAGGCTTGCCTTCTCATTTTTAAAGCACCATTCATGCTGCCTTGAAGCTACCTGCATAAAACCGTTTGGGATGGGCCCCTAGTCGCTGGAGTCAGGTCTCGTGGAAGAGAAGCCGTTTTCTATAAATAAACTGGGTGCTTCCAGAGTCCCGGGAAGAGCTCTTCCTGCCACGCTCTAGGGCGAACGGGAAGCTCGATGTGAGTACTTACCTCTATGTAAGGCCTTCTAATAGCCCTGCTGAGGAAGAAGCTTCAAGCGGTTTCCACGAGGCCTTAGTCGCAGTTCTGCTTTATTTTCACCTTCGGACGCTTTTCAAGACGCGTAAGGCCCTCGCGGGGCGCCCTGTTCCCGACAAGGACACTGAGTACCGGCAGGCTCCCCCGGCCTGCAAAGAAAGTGCCCGGGCCGAAAGCCCTTCCCGCTCACTCTGTGTTTGCCGAGTGCAGGGCAACACACGGCACTCCTCCGGGCGAGAGGTCGCTTTCCCCAGCGCTCCAACGTCTCCAGGAAAACTCTTCTCTGGCGTCCGCCATGCCATGCAAATCTGCCTCACTGTCCTCGACTGAGCTGCACGGGGAAACCCAAACTGCTTGGCATTCCTTCTAGGCACTCATACCTGAAGAACCCATACCTGCAGGAGAAAGCCGGCTTGCGTTCCCACTGCCACTAGAGCAGAGCTCTGCCTTAACGTTACACTGCAGGATCCCCGAAGAGGCTGAGGCCCGATAGCCTCCTTGGTGCATTCCTTGGAAGAGCGAGTTAGCTACAGGCAGAACACCCCGTGAAGAAAAGTGGATTCAGGGAGGGGACCTGTGTGTAGCTAGAGCCTCTTTGGACGAGCTACGAATCACAAGGCGGTAGTCAGCGTGTTGACTGGAAGTGGGGGACTGAGGAGCCAAGCCTTGCCTTCTCATTTTTAAAGCACCATTCATGCTGCCTTGAAGCTACCTGCATAAAACCGTTTGGGATGGGCCCCTAGTCGCTGGAGTCAGGGCTCGTGGAAGAGAAGCCGTTTTCTATAAATAAACAGGGTGCATCCAGAGTCCCGGGAAGAGCTCTTCCTGCCACGCTCTAGGGCGAACGGGAAGCTCGATGTGAGTACTTACCTCTATGTAAGGCCTTCTAATAGCCCTGCTGAGGAAGAAGCTTCAAGCGGTTTCCACGAGGCCTTAGTCGCAGTTCTGCTTTATTTTCACCTTCGGACGCTTTTCAAGACGCGTAAGGCCCTCGCGGGGCGCCCTGTTCCCGACAAGGACACTGAGTACCGGCAGGCTCCCCCGGCCTGCAAAGAAAGGGCCCGGGCCGAAAGCCCTTCCCGCTCACTCAGTGTTTACCGAGTGCAGGGCAACACACGGCACTCCTCCGGGCGAGAGGTCGCTTCCCCCAGCGCTCCAACGTCTCCAGGAAAACTCTTCTCTGGCGTCCCCCATGCCATGCAAATCTGCCTCACTGTCCTCGACTGAGCTGCACGGGGAAACCCAAACTTCTTAGCATTCCTTCTAAGCACTCATACCTGAAGACCCCATACTTGAAGGAGAAAGCCGGCTTGCGTTCCCACTGCCACTAGAGCAGTGCTCTGCCTGTTACACTGCATGCTCTCCGAAGAGGCTGAGGCCCGATAGCCTCCCTGGTGCATTCCTTGGATGAGCGAGTTAGCTACAGGCAGAACACCCCGTGAAGAAAAGTGGATTCAAGGAGGGGACCTGTGTGTAGCTACAGCCTCTTTGGACGAGCTACAAATCACACGGCGGTAGTCAGCGTGTTGACTGGAAGTGGGGGCCTGAGGACCCTAGCCTTGCCTTCTCATTTTTAAAGCACCATTCATGCTGCCTTGAAGCTGCCTGCATAAAACCGATTAGGACGGGCCCCTATTCGCTGGAGTCAGGGTTCGAGGAAAAGAAGACGTTTTCTATAAATAAACAGGGTGCTTCCAGAGTCCTGGGAAGACCTCATCCTGTCACGCTCTAGGGCGAAAGGGAAGCTCGATGTGAGTACTTACCTCCAAGTAAGGCCTTCTTATAGCCTTTCTGAGGCGGAAGCTTCGAGCGGTTTCCACGAGGCCTTAGTCGCAGTTCTGCTTTATTTTCACCTTCGTAGGCTTTTCAAGACGCGTAAGGCCCAGGCAGGGTGCCCTATTCCCGACAAGGACACTGGGTACCGGCAGGCTCCCACGGCCTGCAAAGAAAGTGCCCGGGCCGAAAGCCATTCCCGCTCACTCTGTGTTTGCCGAGTGCAGGGCAACACACGGCACTCCTCCGGGCGATAGGTCGCTTTCCCCAGCGCTCCAACGTCTCCAGGAAAACTCTTCTCTTGCGTCCCCCATGCCAGGCAAATCTGCCTCTCTGTCCTCGACTGAGCTGCACGGGGAAACCCAAACTGCTTGGCATTCCTTCTAGGCACTCATACCTGAAGACCCCATACCTGCAGGAGAAAGCCGGCTTGCGTTCCCACTGTCACTAGAGCAGAGCTCTGCCTGTTACACTGCAGGCTCTCCAAAGAGGCTGAAGCCCGATAGCCTCCCTGGTGCATTCCTTCGAAGAGCGAGTTAGCTACAGGCAGAACACCCCGTGAAGAAAAGTGGATTCAGGGAGGGGACCTGTGTGTAGCTAGAGCCTCTTTGGACGAGCTACGAATCACAAGGCGGTAGTCAGCGTGTTGACTGGAAGTGGGGGACTGAGGAGCCAAGCCTTGCCTTCTCATTTTTAAAGCACCATTCATGCTGCCTTGAAGCTACCTGCATAAAACCGTTTGGGATGGGCCCCTATTCGCTGGAGTCAGGGCTCGTGGAAGAGAAGCGCTTTTCTATAAATAAACTGGGTGCTTCCAGAGTCCCGGGAAGGGCTCTTCCTGCCACGCTCTATGGCGAACGGGACGCTCGATGTGAGTACTTACCTCTATGTAAGGCCTTCTAATAGCCCTGCTGAGGAAGAAGCTTCAAGCGGTTTCCACGAGGCCTTAGTCGCAGTTCTGCTTTATTTTCACCTTCGGACGCTTTTCAAGACGCGTAAGGCCCTCGCGGGGCGCCCTGTTCCCAACAAGGACACTGAGTACCGGCAGGCTCCCCGGGCCTGCAAAGAAAGTGCCCGGGCCGAAAGCACTTCCCGCTCACTCTGTGTTTGCCGAGTGCAGGGCAACACACGGCACTCCTCCGGGCGAGAGGTCGCTTTCCTCAGCGCTCCAACGTCTCCAGGAAAACTCTTCTCTGGCGTCCCCCATGCCATGCATATCTGCCTCACTGTCCTCGACTGAGCTGCACGGGGAAACCCAAACTGCTTGGCATTCCTTCTAGGCACTCATACCTGAAGACCCCATACTTGCAGGAGAAAGCCGGCTTGCGTACCCACAGCCACTAGAGCAGAGCTCTGCCTGTTACACTGCAGGCTCTCCGAAGAGGCTGAGGCCCGATAGCCTCCCTGGTGCATTCCTTGGATGAGCGAGTTAGCTACAGGCAGAACACCCCGTGAAGAAAAGTGGATTCAGGGAGGGGACCTGTGTGTAGCTAGAGCCTCTTTGGACGAGCTACGAATCACAAGGCGGTAGTCAGCGTGTTGACTGGAAGTGGGGGCCTGAGGACCCTAGCCTTGCCTTCTCATTTTTAAAGCACCATTCATGCTGCCTTGAAGCTACCTGCATAAAACCGTTTGGGATGGGCCCCTAGTCGCTGGAGTCAGGGCTCGTGGAAGAGAAGCGGTTTTCTATAAATAAACTGGGTGCTTCCAGAGTCCCGGGAAGAGCTCTTCCTGCCACGCTCTAGGGCGAACGGGAAGCTCGATGTGAGTACTTACCTCTATGTAAGGCCTTCTAATAGCCCTGCTGAGGAAGAAGCTTCAAGCGGTTTCCACGAGGCCTTAGTCGCAGTTCTGCTTTATTTTCACCTTCGGACGCTTTTCAAGACGCGTAAGGCCCTCGCGGGGCGCCCTGTTCCCGACAAGGACACTGAGTACCGGCAGGCTCCCCCGGCCTGCAAAGAAAGTGCCCGGGCCGAAAGCCCTTACCGCTCACTCTGTGTTTGCCGAGTGCAGGGCAACACACGGCACTCCTCCGGGCGAGAGGTCGCTTTCCCCAGCGCTCCAACGTCTCCAGGAAAACTCTTCTCTGGCGTCCGCCATGCCATGCAAATCTGCCTCACTGTCCTCGACTGAGCTGCACGGGGAAACCCAAACTGCTTGGCATTCCTTCTAGGCACTCATACCTGAAGAACCCATACCTGCAGGAGAAAGCCGGCTTGCGTTCCCACTGCCACTAGAGCAGAGCTCTGCCTTAACGTTACACTGCAGGATCCCCGAAGAGGCTGAGGCCCGATAGCCTCCTTGGTGCATTCCTTGGAAGAGCGAGTTAGCTACAGGCAGAACACCCCGTGAAGAAAAGTGGATTCAGGGAGGGGACCTGTGTGTAGCTAGAGCCTCTTTGGACGAGCTACGAATCACAAGGCGGTAGTCAGCGTGTTGACTGGAAGTGGGGGACTGAGGAGCCAAGCCTTGCCTTCTCATTTTTAAAGCACCATTCATGCTGCCTTGAAGCTACCTGCATAAAACCGTTTGGGATGGGCCCCTAGTCGCTGGAGTCAGGGCTCGTGGAAGAGAAGCCGTTTTCTATAAATAAACAGGGTGCTTCCAGAGTCCCGGGAAGAGCTCTTCCTGCCACGCTCTAGGGCGAACGGGAAGCTCGATGTGAGTACTTACCTCTATGTAAGGCCTTCTAATAGCCCTGCTGAGGAAGAAGCTTCAAGCGGTTTCCACGAGGCCTTAGTCGCAGTTCTGCTTTATTTTCACCTTCGGACGCTTTTCAAGACGCGTAAGGCCCAGGCAGGGTGCCCTGTTCCCGACAAGGACACTGAGTACCGGCAGGCTCCCCCGGCCTGCAAAGAAAGTGCCCGGGACGAAAGCCCTTCCCGCTCACTCTGTGTTTGCCGAGTGCAGGGCAACACACGGCACTCCTCCGGGCGAGAGATCGCTTTCCCCAGCGCTCCAACGTCTCCAGGAAAACTCTTCTCTGGCGTCCCCCATGCCATGCAAATCTGCCTCACTGTCCTCGACTGAGCTGCACGGGGAAACCCAAACTGCTTGGCATTCCTTCTAGGCACTCATACCTGAAGACCCCATACTTGCAGGAGAAAGCCGGCTTGCCTTCCCACTGCCACTAGAGCAGAGCTCTGCCTGTTACACTGCAGGCTCTCCGAAGAGGCTGAGGCCCGATAGCCTCCCTGGTGCATTCCTTGCATGAGCGAGTTAGCTACAGGCAGAACACCCCGTGAAGAAAACTGGATTCAGGGAGGGGACCTGTGTGTAGCTAGAGCCTCTTTGGACGAGCTACGAATCACAAGGCGGTAGTCAGCGTGTTGACTGGAAATGGGGGCCTGAGGACCCAAGGCTTGCCTTCTAATTTTTAAAGCACCATTCATGCTGCCTTGAAGCTACCTGCATAAAACCGTTTGGGATGGGCCCCTAGTCGCTGGAGTCAGGGCTCGTGGAAGAGAAGCCGTTTTCTATAAATAAACTGGGTGCTTCCAGAGTCCCGGGAAGAGCTCTTCCTGCCACGCTCTAGGGCGAACGGGAAGCTCGATGTGAGTACTTACCTCTATGTAAGGCCTTCTAATAGCCCTGCTGAGGAAGAAGCTTCAAGCGGTTTCCACGAGGCCTTAGTCGCAGTTCTGCTTTATTTTCACCTTCGGACGCTTTTCAAGACGCGTAAGGCCCTCGCGGGGCGCCCTGTTCCCGACAAGGACACTGAGTACCGGCAGGCTCCCCCGGCCTGCAAAGAAAGTGCCCGGGCCGAAAGCCCTTCCCGCTCACTCTGTGTTTGCCGAGTGCAGGGCAACACACGGCACTCCTCCGGGCGAGAGATCGCTTTCCCCAGCGCTCCAACGTCTCCAGGAAAACTCTTCTCTGGCGTCCCCCATGCCATGCAAATCTGCCTCACTGTCCTCGACTGAGCTGCACGGGGAAAGCCAAACTGCTTGGCATTCCTTCTAGGCACTCATACCTGAAGACCCCATACTTGCAGGAGAAAGCCGGCTTGCGTTCCCACTGCCACTAGAGCAGAGCTCTGCCTGTTACACTGCAGGCTCTCCGAAGAGGCTGAGGCCCGATAGCCTCCCTGGTGCATTCCTTGGATGAGCGAGTTAGCTACAGGCAGAACACCCCGTGAAGAAAAGTGGATTCAGGGAGGGGACCTGTGTGTAGCTAGAGCCTCTTTGGACAAGCTACGAATCACAAGGCGGTAGTCAGCGTGTTGACTGGAAGTGGGGGCCTGAGGACCCTAGCCTTGCCTTCTCATTTTTAAAGCACCATTCATGCTGCCTTGAAGCTGCCTGCATAAAACCGATTAGGACGGGCCCCTATTCGCTGGAGTCAGGGCTCGAGGAAGAGAAGACGTTTTCTATAAATAAACAGGGTGCTTCCAGAGTCCCGGGAAGACCTCATCCTGTCACGCTCTAGGGCGAAAGGGAAGCTCGATGTGAGTACTTACCTCCAAGTAAGGCCTTCTAATAGCCTTGCTGAGGCGGAAGCTTCGAGCGGTTTCCACGAGGCCTTAGTCGCAGTTCTGCTTTATTTTCACCTTCGTACGCTTTTCAAGACGCGTAAGGCACAGGCAGGGTGCCCTGTTCCCGACAAGGACACTGAGTACCGGAAGGCTCCCCCGGCCTGCAAAGAAAGTGCCCGGGCCGAAAGCCCTTCCCGCTCACTCTGTGTTTGCCGAGTGCAGGGCAACACACGGCACTCCTCCGGGCGAGAGGTCGCTTTCCCCAGCGCTCCAACGTCTCCAGGAAAACTCTTCTCTGGCGTCCGCCATGCCATGCAAATCTGCCTCACTGTCCTCGACTGAGCTGCACGGGGAAACCCAAACTGCTTGGCATTCCTTCTAGGCACTCATACCTGAAGAACCCATACCTGCAGGAGAAAGCCGGCTTGCGTTCCCACTGCCACTAGAGCAGAGCTCTGCCTTAACGTTACACTGCAGGATCCCCGAAGAGGCTGAGGCCCGATAGCCTCCTTGGTGCATTCCTTGGAAGAGCGAGTTAGCTACAGGCAGAACACCCCGTGAAGAAAAGTGGATTCAGGGAGGGGACCTGTGTGTAGCTAGAGCCTCTTTGGACGAGCTACGAATCACAAGGCGGTAGTCAGCGTGTTGACTGGAAGTGGGGGACTGAGGAGCCAAGCCTTGCCTTCTCATTTTTAAAGCACCATTCATGCTGCCTTGAAGCTACCTGCATAAAACCGTTTGGGATGGGCCCCTAGTCGCTGGAATCAGGGCTCGTGGAAGAGAAGCCGTTTTCTATAAATAAACAGGGTGCTTCCAGAGTCCCGGGAAGAGCTCTTCCTGCCACGCTCTAGGGCGAACGGGAAGCTCGATGTGAGTACTTACCTCTATGTAAGGCCTTCTAATAGCCCTGCTGAGGAAGAAGCTTCAAGCGGTTTCCACGAGGCCTTAGTCGCAGTTCTGCTTTATTTTCACCTTCGGACGCTTTTCAAGACGCGTAAGGCCCAGGCAGGGTGCCCTGTTCCCGACAAGGACACTGAGTACCGGCAGGCTCCCCCGGCCTGCAAAGAAAGTGCCCGGGCCGAAAGCCCTTCCCGCTCACTCTGTGTTTGCCGAGTGCAGGGCAACACACGGCACTCCTCCGGGCGAGAGGTCGCTTTCCCCAGCACTCCAACGTCTCCAGGAAAACTCTTCTCTGGCGTCCCCCATGCCATGCAAATCTGCCTCACTGTCCTCGACTGAGCTTCACTGGGAAACCCAAACTGCTTGGCATTCCTTCTAGGCACTCATACCTGAAGACCCCATAGCTGCAGGAGAAAGACGGCTTGCCTTCCCACTGCCACAAGAGCAGAGCTCTGCCTGTTACATTGCAGGCTCACCAAAGAGGCTGAAGCCCGATAGGCTCCCTTGTGCATTCCTTGGATGAGCGAGTTAGCTACAGGCAGAACACCCCGTGAAGAAAAGTGGATTCAGGGAGGGGACCTGTGTGTAGCTACAGCCTCTTTGGACGAGCTACGAATCACACGGCGGTAGTCAGCGTGTTGACTGGAAGTGGGGGACTGAGGAGCCAAGCCTTGCCATCTCATTTTTAAAGCACCATTCATGCTGCCTTGAAGCTACCTGCATAAAACCGTTTGGGATGGGCCCCTAGTCGCTGGAGTCAGGGCTCGTGGAAGAGAAGCCGTTTTCTATAAATAAACAGGGTGCTTCCAGAGTCCCGGGAAGAGCTCTTCCTGCCACGCTCTAGGGCGAACGGGAAGCTCGATGTGAGTACTTACCTCTATGTAAGGCCTTCTAATAGCCCTGCTGAGGAAGAAGCTTCAAGCGGTTTCCACGAGGCCTTAGTCGCAGTTCTGCTTTATTTTCACCTTCGGACGCTTTTCAAGACGCGTAAGGCCCAGGCACGGTGACCTGTTTCCGACAAGGACACTGAGTACCAGCAGGCTCCCCCGGCCTGCAAAGAAAGTGCCCGGGCCGAAAGCCATTCCCGCTCACTCTGTGTTTGCCGAGTGCAGGGCAACACACGGCACTCCTCCGGGCGAGAGGTCGCTTTCCCCAGCGCTCCAACGTCTCTAGGAAAACTCTTCAATTGCGTCCCCCATGCCAGGCAAATCTGCTTCACTGTCCTCGACTGAGCTGCACGGGGAAACCCAAACTGCTTGGCATTCCTTCTAGGCACTCATAGCTGAAGACCCCATACCTGCAGGAGAAAGCCGGCTTGCCTTCCCACTGCCACTAGAGCAGAGCTCTGCCTGTTACATTGCAGGCTCTCCGAAGAGGCTGAGGCCCGATAGGCTCCCTGGTGCATTCCTTGGATGAGCGAGTTAGCAACAGGCAGAACACCCCGTGAAGAAAAGTGGATTCAGGGAGGGGACCTGTGTTTAGCTAGAGCCTCTTTGGACGAGCTACGAATCACAAGGCGGTAGTCAGCGTGTTGACTGGAAGTGGGGGCCTGAGTACCCAAGCCTTGCCTTCTCATTTTTATAGCACCATTCATGCTACCTTGAAGCTACCTGCATAAAACCGTTTGGGATGGGCCCCTAGTCGCTGGAGTCAGGGCTCGTGGAAGAGAAGCCTTTTTCTATAAATAAACTGGGTGCTTCCAGAGTCCCGGGAAGAGCTCTTCCTGACACGCTCTAGGGAGAAAGGGAAGCTCGATGTGAGTACTTACCTCTATGTAAGGCCTTCTAATAGCCCTGCTGAGGAAGAAGCTTCAAGCGGTTTCCACGAGGCCTTAGTCGCAGTTCTGCTTTATTTTCACCTTCGGACGCTTTTCAAGACGCGTAAGGCCCAGGCATGGTGCCCTGTTCCCGACAAGGACACTGAGTACCGGCAGGCTCCCCCGACCTGCAAAGAAAGTGCCCTGGCCGAAAGCCCTTCCCGCTCACTCTGTGTTTGCCGAGTGCAGGGGAAGACACGGCACTCCTCCGGGCGAGAGGTCGCTTTCCCCAGCGCTCCAACGGCTCCAGGAAAACTCTTCTCTGGCGTCCCCCATGCCATGCAAATCTGCCTCACTGTCCTCGACTGAGCTGCACGGGGAAACCCAAACTGCTTGGCATTCCTTCTAGGCACTCATACCTGAAGACCCCATACCTGCAGGAGAAAGCCGGCTTGCCTTCCCACTGCTACTAGAGCAGAGCTCTGCCTGTTACACTGCAGGCTCTCCGAAGAGGCTGAGGCCCGATAGCCTCCCTGGTGCATTCCTTGGATGAGCGAGTTAGCTACAGGCAGAACACCCCGTGAAGAAAAGTGGATTCAGGGAGGGGACCTGTGTGTAGCTAGAGCCTCTTTGGACGAGCTACGAATCACAAGGCGGTAGTCAGCGTGTTGACTGGAAGTGGGGGCCTGAGGACCCAAGCCTTGCCTTCTCATTTTTAAAGCACCATTCATGCTGCCTTGTAGCTGCCTGAATAAAACCGATTAGGACGGTCTCCTAGTCGCTGGAGTCAGGGCTCGAGAAAGAGAAGCCGTTTTCTATAAATAAACAGGGTGCTTCCAGAGTCCCGGGAAGAGCTCATCCTGTCACGCTCTAGGGCGAAAGGGAAGCTCG
Source organism: Mesoplodon bidens (assembly GCF_964165515.1). Taxonomy (NCBI): domain Eukaryota; kingdom Metazoa; phylum Chordata; class Mammalia; order Artiodactyla; family Ziphiidae; genus Mesoplodon; species Mesoplodon bidens. The sequence goes on from NW_027671198.1 coordinate 44,489, forward strand.
ATGTGAGTACTTACCTCCAGGTAAGGCTTTCTAATAGCCCTGCAGAGGCGGAAGCTTCGAGCGGTTTCCACGAGGCCTTAGTCGCAGTTCTCCTTTATTTTCACCTTCGTACGCTTTTCAAGACGCGTAAGGCCCTCGCGGGGCGCCCTGTTCCCGACAAAGAAACTGAGTACCGGCAGGCTCCCCCGGCCTGCAAAGAAAGTGCCCGGGCCGAAAGCCCTTCCCGCTCACTCTGTGTTTGCCGAGTGCAGGGCAACACACGGCACTCCTCCGGGCGAGAGGTCGCTTTCCCCAGCGCTCCAACGTCTCCAGGAAAACTCTTCTCTGGCGTCCCCCATGCCATGCAAATCTGCCTCACTGTCCTCGACTGAGCTTCACGTGGAAACCCAAACTGCTTGGCATTCCCTCTAGGCACTCATACCTGAAGAACCCATACCTGAAGGAGAAAGCCGGCTTGCCTTCCCACTGCCACTAGAGCAGAGCTCTGCCTTAACGTTACACTGCAGGATCTCCGAAGAGGCTGAGGCCCGATAGCCTCCTTGGTGCATTCCTTGGAAGAGCGAGTTAGCTACAGGCAGAACACTCCGTGAAGAAAAGTGGATTCAGGGAGGGGACCTGTGTGTAGCTAGAGCCTCTTTGGACGAGCTACGAATCACAAGGCGGTAGTCAGCGTGTTGACTGGAAGTGGGGGACTGAGGAGCCAAGACTTGCCTTCTCATTTTTAAAGCACCATTCATGCTGCCTTGAAGCTACCTGCATAAAACCGTTTGGGATGGGCCCCTAGTCGCTGGAGTCAGGGCTCGTGGAAGAGAAGAGGTTTTCTATAAATAAACAGGGTTCTTCCAGAGTCCCGGGAAGAGCTCATACTTTCACGCTCTAGGGCGAAAGGGAAGCTCGATGTGAGTACTTACCTCCAGGTAAGGCCGTCTAATAGCCCTGCTGAGGCGGAAACTTCGAGCGGTTTCCCTGAGGCCTTAGTCGCAGTTCTGCTTTATTTTCACCTTCGGACGCTTTTCAAGACGCGTAAGGCCCAGGCAGGGTGCCGTGTTCCCGACAAGGTCACTGAGTATCGGCAGGCTCCCCCGGCCTGCAAAGAAAGGGCCCGGGCCAAAAGCACTTCCCGCTCACTCTGTGTTTGCCGAGTGCAGGGCAACACACGGCACTCCTCCGGGCGAGAGATCGCTTTCCCCAGCGCTCCAACGTCTCCAGGAAAACTCTTCTCTGGCGTCCCCCATGCCATGCAAATCTGCCTCACTGTCCTCGACTGAGCTGCACGGGGAAACCAAAACTGCCTGGCATTCCTTCTAGGCACTCATACCTGAACACCCCATACTTGCAGGAGAAAGCCTGCTTGCGTTCCCACTGCCACTAGGGCAGAGCTCTGCCTGTTACACTGCAGGCTCTCCGAAGAGGCTGAGGCCCGATAGCCTCCCTGGTGCATTCCTTGGATGAGCGAGTTAGCTACAGGCAGAACACCCCGTGAAGAAAAGTGGATTCAGGTAGTGGACGTGTGTGTAGCTAGAGCCTCTTTGGACGAGCTACGAATCACAAGGTGGTAGTCAGCGTGTTGACTGGAACTGGGGGCCTGAGGACCCTAGCCTTGCCTTCTCATTTTTAAAGCACCATTCATGTTGCCTTGAAGCTGCCTGCATAAAACCGATTAGGACGGGTCCCTATTCGCTGGAGTCAGGGCTCGAGGAAGAGAAGACGTTTTCTATAAATAAACAGGGTGCTTCCAGAATCCCGGGAAGACCTCATCCTGTCACGCTCTAGGGCGAAAGGGAAGCTCGATGTGAGTACTTACCTCCAAGTAAGGCCTTCTTATAGCCTTGCTGAGGCGGAAGCTTCGAGCGGTTTCCACGAGGCCTTAGTCGCAGTTCTGCTTTATTTTCACCTTCGGACGCTTTTCAAGACGCGTAAGGCCCAGGCAGGGTGCCCTGTTCCCGACAAGGACACTGGGTACCGGCAGGCTCCCCCGGCCTGCAAAGAAAGTTCCGGGGCCGAAAGCCCTTCCCGCTTACTCTGTGTTTGCCGAGTGCAGGGCAACACACGGCACTCCTCCGGGCGAGAGGTCGCTTTCCCCAGCGCTCCAACGTCTCCAGGAAAACTCTTCTCATGCGTCCCCCATGCCAGGCAAATCTGCCTCACTGTCCTCGACTGAGCTGCACGGGGAAACCCAAACTGCTTGGCATTCCTTCTACGGACACATACCTGAAGACCCCATACTTGCAGGAGAAAGCCGGCTTGCCTTCCCACTGCCACTAGAGCAGAGCTCTGCCTGTTACATTGCAGGCTCTCCAAAGAGGCTGAAGCCCGATAGCCTCCCTGGTGCATTCCTTGGATGAGCGAGTTAGCTACAGGCAGAACACCCCGTGAAGAAAACTGGATTCAGGGAGGGGACCTGTGTGTAGCTAGAGCCTCTTTCTACGAGCTACGAATCACAAGGCGGTAGTCAGCGTGTTGACTGGAAGTGGGGGACTGAGGAGCCAAGCCTTGCCTTCTCATTTTTAAAGCACCATTCATGCTGCCTTGAAGCTACCTGCATAAAACCGTTTGGGATGGACCCCTATTCGCTGGAGTCAGGGCTCGTGGAAGAGAAGCGGTTTTCTATAAATAAACTGGGTGCTTCCAGAGTCCCGGGAAGAGCTCTTCTGCCACGCTCTAGGGCGAACGGGAAGCTCGATGTGAGTACTTACCTCTATGTAAGGCCTTCTAATAGCCCTGCTGAGGAAGAAGCTTCAAGCGGTTTCCACGAGGCCTTAGTCGCAGTTCTGCTTTATTTTCACCTTCGGACGCTTTTCAAGACGCGTAAGGCCCTCGCGGGGCGCCCTGTTCCCGACAAGGACACTGAGTACCGGCAGGCTCCCCCGGCCTGCAAAGAAAGGGCCCGGGCCGAAAGCCCTTCCCGCTCACTCAGTGTTTACCGAGTGCAGGGCAACACACGGCACTCCTCCGGGCGAGAGGTCGCTTCCCCCAGCGCTCCAACGTCTCCAGGAAAACTCTTCTCTGGCGTCCCCCATGCCATGCAAATCTGCCTCACTGTCCTCGACTGAGCTGCACGGGGAAACCCAAACTTCTTAGCATTCCTTCTAAGCACTCATACCTGAAGACCCCATACTTGAAGGAGAAAGCCGGCTTGCGTTCCCACTGCCACTAGAGCAGTGCTCTGCCTGTTACACTGCATGCTCTCCGAAGAGGCTGAGGCCCGATAGCCTCCCTGGTGCATTCCTTGGATGAGCGAGTTAGCTACAGGCAGAACACCCCGTGAAGAAAAGTGGATTCAAGGAGGGGACCTGTGTGTAGCTACAGCCTCTTTGGACGAGCTACAAATCACACGGCGGTAGTCAGCGTGTTGACTGGAAGTGGGGGCCTGAGGACCCTAGCCTTGCCTTCTCATTTTTAAAGCACCATTCATGCTGCCTTGAAGCTGCCTGCATAAAACCGATTAGGACGGGCCCCTATTCGCTGGAGTCAGGGTTCGAGGAAGAGAAGACGTTTTCTATAAATAAACAGGGTGCTTCCAGAGTCCTGGGAAGACCTCATCCTGTCACGCTCTAGGGCGAAAGGGAAGCTCGATGTGAGTACTTACCTCCAAGTAAGGCCTTCTTATAGCCTTTCTGAGGCGGAAGCTTCGAGCGGTTTCCACGAGGCCTTAGTCGCAGTTCTGCTTTATTTTCACCTTCGTAGGCTTTTCAAGACGCGTAAGGCCCAGGCAGGGTGCCCTGTTCCCGACAAGGACACTGGGTACCGGCAGGCTCCCACGGCCTGCAAAGAAAGTGCCCGGGCCGAAAGCCATTCCCGCTCACTCTGTGTTTGCCGAGTGCAGGGCAACACACGGCACTCCTCCGGGCGATAGGTCGCTTTCCCCAGCGCTCCAACGTCTCCAGGAAAACTCTTCTCTTGCGTCCCCCATGCCAGGCAAATCTGCCTCTCTGTCCTCGACTGAGCTGCACGGGGAAACCCAAACTGCTTGGCATTCCTTCTAGGCACTCATACCTGAAGACCCCATACCTGCAGGAGAAAGCCGGCTTGCGTTCCCACTGTCACTAGAGCAGAGCTCTGCCTGTTACACTGCAGGCTCTCCAAAGAGGCTGAAGCCCGATAGCCTCCCTGGTGCATTCCTTCGAAGAGCGAGTTAGCTACAGGCAGAACACCCCGTGAAGAAAAGTGGATTCAGGGAGGGGACCTGTGTGTAGCTAGAGCCTCTTTGGACGAGCTACGAATCACAAGGCGGTAGTCAGCGTGTTGACTGGAAGTGGGGGACTGAGGAGCCAAGCCTTGCCTTCTCATTTTTAAAGCACCATTCATGCTGCCTTGAAGCTACCTGCATAAAACCGTTTGGGATGGGCCCCTATTCGCTGGAGTCAGGGCTCGTGGAAGAGAAGCGCTTTTCTATAAATAAACTGGGTGCTTCCAGAGTCCCGGGAAGGGCTCTTCCTGCCACGCTCTATGGCGAACGGGACGCTCGATGTGAGTACTTACCTCTATGTAAGGCCTTCTAATAGCCCTGCTGAGGAAGAAGCTTCAAGCGGTTTCCACGAGGCCTTAGTCGCAGTTCTGCTTTATTTTCACCTTCGGACGCTTTTCAAGACGCGTAAGGCCCTCGCGGGGCGCCCTGTTCCCAACAAGGACACTGAGTACCGGCAGGCTCCCCGGGCCTGCAAAGAAAGTGCCCGGGCCGAAAGCACTTCCCGCTCACTCTGTGTTTGCCGAGTGCAGGGCAACACACGGCACTCCTCCGGGCGAGAGGTCGCTTTCCTCAGCGCTCCAACGTCTCCAGGAAAACTCTTCTCTGGCGTCCCCCATGCCATGCAAATCTGCCTCACTGTCCTCGACTGAGCTGCACGGGGAAACCCAAACTGCTTGGCATTCCTTCTAGGCACTCATACCTGAAGACCCCATACTTGCAGGAGAAAGCCGGCTTGCGTACCCACAGCCACTAGAGCAGAGCTCTGCCTGTTACACTGCAGGCTCTCCGAAGAGGCTGAGGCCCGATAGCCTCCCTGGTGCATTCCTTGGATGAGCGAGTTAGCTACAGGCAGAACACCCCGTGAAGAAAAGTGGATTCAGGGAGGGGACCTGTGTGTAGCTAGAGCCTCTTTGGACGAGCTACGAATCACAAGGCGGTAGTCAGCGTGTTGACTGGAAGTGGGGGCCTGAGGACCCTAGCCTTGCCTTCTCATTTTTAAAGCACCATTCATGCTGCCTTGAAGCTACCTGCATAAAACCGTTTGGGATGGGCCCCTAGTCGCTGGAGTCAGGGCTCGTGGAAGAGAAGCCGTTTTCTATAAATAAACTGGGTGCTTCCAGAGTCCCGGGAAGAGCTCTTCCTGCCACGCTCTAGGGCGAACGGGAAGCTCGATGTGAGTACTTACCTCTATGTAAGGCCTTCTAATAGCCCTGCTGAGGAAGAAGCTTCAAGCGGTTTCCACGAGGCCTTAGTCGCAGTTCTGCTTTATTTTCACCTTCGGACGCTTTTCAAGACGCGTAAGGCCCTCGCGGGGCGCCCTGTTCCCGACAAGGACACTGAGTACCGGCAGGCTCCCCCGGCCTGCAAAGAAAGTGCCCGGGCCGAAAGCCCTTCCCGCTCACTCTGTGTTTGCCGAGTGCAGGGCAACACACGGCACTCCTCCGGGCGAGAGGTCGCTTTCCCCAGCGCTCCAACGTCTCCAGGAAAACTCTTCTCTGGCGTCCGCCATGCCATGCAAATCTGCCTCACTGTCCTCGACTGAGCTGCACGGGGAAACCCAAACTGCTTGGCATTCCTTCTAGGCACTCATACCTGAAGAACCCATACCTGCAGGAGAAAGCCGGCTTGCGTTCCCACTGCCACTAGAGCAGAGCTCTGCCTTAACGTTACACTGCAGGATCCCCGAAGAGGCTGAGGCCCGATAGCCTCCTTGGTGCATTCCTTGGAAGAGCGAGTTAGCTACAGGCAGAACACCCCGTGAAGAAAAGTGGATTCAGGGAGGGGACCTGTGTGTAGCTAGAGCCTCTTTGGACGAGCTACGAATCACAAGGCGGTAGTCAGCGTGTTGACTGGAAGTGGGGGACTGAGGAGCCAAGCCTTGCCTTCTCATTTTTAAAGCACCATTCATGCTGCCTTGAAGCTACCTGCATAAAACCGTTTGGGATGGGCCCCTAGTCGCTGGAGTCAGGGCTCGTGGAAGAGAAGCCGTTTTCTATAAATAAACAGGGTGCTTCCAGAGTCCCGGGAAGAGCTCTTCCTGCCACGCTCTAGGGCGAACGGGAAGCTCGATGTGAGTACTTACCTCTATGTAAGGCCTTCTAATAGCCCTGCTGAGGAAGAAGCTTCAAGCGGTTTCCACGAGGCCTTAGTCGCAGTTCTGCTTTATTTTCACCTTCGGACGCTTTTCAAGACGCGTAAGGCCCAGGCAGGGTGCCCTGTTCCCGACAAGGACACTGAGTACCGGCAGGCTCCCCCGGCCTGCAAAGAAAGTGCCCGGGCCGAAAGCCCTTCCCACTCACTCTGTGTTTGCCGAGTGCAGGGCAACACACGGCACTCCTCCGGGCGAGAGATCGCTTTGCCCAGCGCTCCAACGTCTCCAGGAAAACTCTTCTCTGGCGTCCCCCATGCCATGCAAATCTGCCTCACTGTCCTCGACTGAGCTGCACGGGGAAACCCAAACTGCTTGGCATTCCTTCTAGGCACTCATACCTGAAGACCCCATACTTGAAGGAGAAAGCCGGCTTGCCTTCCCACTGCCACAAGAGCAGAGCTCTGCCTGTTACACTGCAGGCTCTCCGAAGAGGCTGAGGCCCGATAGCCTCACTGGTGCATTCCTTGGAAGAGCGAGTTAGCTACAGGCAGAACACCCCGTGAAGAAAAGTGGATTCAGGGAGGGGACCTGTGTGTAGCTAGAGCCTCTTTGGACGAGCTACGAATCACAAGGCGGTAGTCAGCGTGTTGACTGGAAGTGGGGGCCTGAGGACCCTAGCCTTGCCTTCTCATTTTTAAAGCACCATTCATGCTGCCTTGAAGCTACCTGCATAAAACCGTTTGGGATGGGCCCCTAGTCGCTGGAGTCAGGTCTCGTGGAAGAGAAGCCGTTTTCTATAAATAAACTGGGTGCTTCCAGAGTCCCGGGAAGAGCTCTTCCTGCCACGCTCTAGGGCGAACGGGAAGCTCGATGTGAGTACTTACCTCTATGTAAGGCCTTCTAATAGCCCTGCTGAGGAAGAAGCTTCAAGCGGTTTCCACGAGGCCTTAGTCGCAGTTCTGCTTTCTTTTCACCTTCGGACGCTTTTCAAGACGCGTAAGGCCCAGGCAGGGTGCCGTGTTCCCGACAAGGACCCTGAGTACCGGCAGGCTCCCCCGGCCTGCAAAGAGACTGCCCGGGCCGAAAGCCCTTCCCGCTCACTCTGTGTTTGCCGAGTGCAGGGCAACACACGGCACTCCTCCGGGCGAGAGGTCGCTTTCCCCAGCGCTCCAACGTCTCCAGGAAAACTCTTCTCTGGCGTCCCCCATGCCATGCAAATCTGCCTCACTGTCCTCGAGTGAGCTGCACGGGGCGACCCAAACTGCTTGGCATTCCTTCTAGGCACTCATACCTGAAGACCGCATAGCTGCAGGAGAAAGCCGGCTAGCCTTCCCACTGCCACTAGAGCAGAGCTCTGCCTGTTACATTGCAGGCTCACCAAAGAGGCTGAAGCCCGATAGGCTCCCTTGTGCATTCCTTGGATGAGCGAGTTAGCTACAGGCAGAACACCCCGTGAAGAAAAGTGGATTCAGGGAGGGGACCTGTGTGTAGCTACAGCCTCTTTGGACGAGCTACGAATCACACGGCGGTAGTCAGCGTGTTGACTGGAAGTGGGGGACTGAGGAGCCAAGCCTTGCCATCTCATTTTTAAAGCACCATTCATGCTGCCTTGAAGCTACCTGCATAAAACCGTTTGGGATGTGCCCCTAGTCGCTGGAGTCAGGGCTCGTGGAAGAGAAGCCGTTTTCTATAAATAAACAGGGTGCTTCCAGAGTCCCGGGAAGAGCTCTTCCTGCCACGCTCTAGGGCGAACGGGAAGCTCGATGTGAGTACTTACCTCTATGTAAGGCCTTCCAATAGCCCTGCTGAGGAAGAAGCTTCAAGCGGTTTCCACGAGGCCTTAGTCGCAGTTCTGCTTTATTTTCACCTTCGGACGCTTTTCAAGACGCGTAAGGCCCAGGCAGGGTTCCGTGTTCCCGACAAGGACCCTGAGTACCGGCAGGCTCCCCCGGCCTGCAAAGAGACTGCCCGGGCCGAAAGCCCTTCCCGCTCACTCTGTGTTTGCCGAGTGCAGGGCAACACACGGCACTCCTCCGGGCGAGAGGTCGCTTTCCCCAGCGCTCCAACGTCTCCAGGAAAACTCTTCTCTGGCGTCCCCCATGCCATGCAAATCTGCCTCACTGTCCTCGACTGAGCTGCACGGGGAGACCCAAACTGCTTGGCATTCCTTCTAGGCACTCATACCTGAAGACCCCATAGCTGCAGGAGAAAGCCGGCTTGCCTTCCCACTGCCACTAGAGCAGAGCTCTGCCTGTAACATTGCAGGCTCACCAAAGAGGCTGAAGCCCGATAGGCTCCCTTGTGCATTCCTTGGATGAGCGAGTTAGCTACAGGCAGAACACCCCGTGAAGAAAAGTGGATTCAGGGAGGGGACCTGTGTGTAGCTAGAGCCTCTTTGGACGAGCTACGAATCACAAGGCGGTAGTCAGCGTGTTGACTGGAAATGGGGGCCTGAGGACCCAAGGCTTGCCTTCTAATTTTTAAAGCACCATTCATGCTGCCTTGAAGCTACCTGCATAAAACCGTTTGGGATGGGCCCCTAGTCGCTGGAGTCAGGGCTCGTGGAAGAGAAGCCGTTTTCTATAAATAAACTGGGTGCTTCCAGAGTCCCGGGAAGAGCTCTTCCTGCCACGCTCTAGGGCGAACGGGAAGCTCGATGTGAGTACTTACCTCTATGTAAGGCCTTCTAATAGCCCTGCTGAGGAAGAAGCTTCAAGCGGTTTCCACGAGGCCTTAGTCGCAGTTCTGCTTTATTTTCACCTTCGGACGCTTTTCAAGACGCGTAAGGCCCTCGCGGGGCGCCCTGTTCCCGACAAGGACACTGAGTACCGGCAGGCTCCCCCGGCCTGCAAAGAAAGTGCCCGGGCCGAAAGCCCTTCCCGCTCACTCTGTGTTTGCCGAGTGCAGGGCAACACACGGCACTCCTCCGGGCGAGAGATCGCTTTCCCCAGCGCTCCAACGTCTCCAGGAAAACTCTTCTCTGGCGTCCCCCATGCCATGCAAATCTGCCTCACTGTCCTCGACTGAGCTGCACGGGGAAAGCCAAACTGCTTGGCATTCCTTCTAGGCACTCATACCTGAAGACCCCATACTTGCAGGAGAAAGCCGGCTTGCGTTCCCACTGCCACTAGAGCAGAGCTCTGCCTGTTACACTGCAGGCTCTCCGAAGAGGCTGAGGCCCGATAGCCTCCCTGGTGCATTCCTTGGATGAGCGAGTTAGCTACAGGCAGAACACCCCGTGAAGAAAAGTGGATTCAGGGAGGGGACCTGTGTGTAGCTAGAGCCTCTTTGGACAAGCTACGAATCACAAGGCGGTAGTCAGCGTGTTGACTGGAAGTGGGGGCCTGAGGACCCTAGCCTTGCCTTCTCATTTTTAAAGCACCATTCATGCTGCCTTGAAGCTGCCTTCATAAAACCGATTAGGACGGGCCCCTATTCGCTGGAGTCAGGGCTCGAGGAAGAGAAGACGTTTTCTATAAATAAACAGGGTGCTTCCAGAGTCCCGGGAAGACCTCATCCTGTCACGCTCTAGGGCGAAAGGGAAGCTCGATGTGAGTACTTACCTCCAAGTAAGGCCTTCTAATAGCCTTGCTGAGGCGGAAGCTTCGAGCGGTTTCCACGAGGCCTTAGTCGCAGTTCTGCTTTATTTTCACCTTCGTACGCTTTTCAAGACGCGTAAGGCACAGGCAGGGTGCCCTGTTCCCGACAAGGACACTGAGTACCGGAAGGCTCCCCCGGCCTGCAAAGAAAGTGCCCGGGCCGAAAGCCCTTCCCGCTCACTCTGTGTTTGCCGAGTGCAGGGCAACACACGGCACTCCTCCGGGCGAGAGGTCGCTTTCCCCAGCGCTCCAACGTCTCCAGGAAAACTCTTCTCTGGCGTCCGCCATGCCATGCAAATCTGCCTCACTGTCCTCGACTGAGCTGCACGGGGAAACCCAAACTGCTTGGCATTCCTTCTAGGCACTCATACCTGAAGAACCCATACCTGCAGGAGAAAGCCGGCTTGCGTTCCCACTGCCACTAGAGCAGAGCTCTGCCTTAACGTTACACTGCAGGATCCCCGAAGAGGCTGAGGCCCGATAGCCTCCTTGGTGCATTCCTTGGAAGAGCGAGTTAGCTACAGGCAGAACACCCCGTGAAGAAAAGTGGATTCAGGGAGGGGACCTGTGTGTAGCTAGAGCCTCTTTGGACGAGCTACGAATCACAAGGCGGTAGTCAGCGTGTTGACTGGAAGTGGGGGACTGAGGAGCCAAGCCTTGCCTTCTCATTTTTAAAGCACCATTCATGCTGCCTTGAAGCTACCTGCATAAAACCGTTTGGGATGGGCCCCTAGTCGCTGGAATCAGGGCTCGTGGAAGAGAAGCCGTTTTCTATAAATAAACAGGGTGCTTCCAGAGTCCCGGGAAGAGCTCTTCCTGCCACGCTCTAGGGCGAACGGGAAGCTCGATGTGAGTACTTACCTCTATGTAAGGCCTTCTAATAGCCCTGCTGAGGAAGAAGCTTCAAGCGGTTTCCACGAGGCCTTAGTCGCAGTTCTGCTTTATTTTCACCTTCGGACGCTTTTCAAGACGCGTAAGGCCCAGGCAGGGTGCCCTGTTCCCGACAAGGACACTGAGTACCGGCAGGCTCCCCCGGCCTGCAAAGAAAGTGCCCGGGCCGAAAGCCCTTCCCGCTCACTCTGTGTTTGCCGAGTGCAGGGCAACACACGGCACTCCTCCGGGCGAGAGGTCGCTTTCCCCAGCACTCCAACGTCTCCAGGAAAACTCTTCTCTGGCGTCCCCCATGCCATGCAAATCTGCCTCACTGTCCTCGACTGAGCTTCACTGGGAAACCCAAACTGCTTGGCATTCCTTCTAGGCACTCATACCTGAAGACCCCATAGCTGCAGGAGAAAGACGGCTTGCCTTCCCACTGCCACAAGAGCAGAGCTCTGCCTGTTACATTGCAGGCTCACCAAAGAGGCTGAAGCCCGATAGGCTCCCTTGTGCATTCCTTGGATGAGCGAGTTAGCTACAGGCAGAACACCCCGTGAAGAAAAGTGGATTCAGGGAGGGGACCTGTGTGTAGCTACAGCCTCTTTGGACGAGCTACGAATCACACGGCGGTAGTCAGCGTGTTGACTGGAAGTGGGGGACTGAGGAGCCAAGCCTTGCCATCTCATTTTTAAAGCACCATTCATGCTGCCTTGAAGCTACCTGCATAAAACCGTTTGGGATGGGCCCCTAGTCGCTGGAGTCAGGGCTCGTGGAAGAGAAGCCGTTTTCTATAAATAAACAGGGTGCTTCCAGAGTCCCGGGAAGAGCTCTTCCTGCCACGCTCTAGGGCGAACGGGAAGCTCGATGTGAGTACTTACCTCTATGTAAGGCCTTCTAATAGCCCTGCTGAGGAAGAAGCTTCAAGCGGTTTCCACGAGGCCTTAGTCGCAGTTCTGCTTTATTTTCACCTTCGGACGCTTTTCAAGACGCGTAAGGCCCAGGCACGGTGACCTGTTTCCGACAAGGACACTGAGTACCAGCAGGCTCCCCCGGCCTGCAAAGAAAGTGCCCGGGCCGAAAGCCATTCCCGCTCACTCTGTGTTTGCCGAGTGCAGGGCAACACACGGCACTCCTCCGGGCGAGAGGTCGCTTTCCCCAGCGCTCCAACGTCTCTAGGAAAACTCTTCAATTGCGTCCCCCATGCCAGGCAAATCTGCTTCACTGTCCTCGACTGAGCTGCACGGGGAAACCCAAACTGCTTGGCATTCCTTCTAGGCACTCATAGCTGAAGACCCCATACCTGCAGGAGAAAGCCGGCTTGCCTTCCCACTGCCACTAGAGCAGAGCTCTGCCTGTTACATTGCAGGCTCTCCGAAGAGGCTGAGGCCCGATAGGCTCCCTGGTGCATTCCTTGGATGAGCGAGTTAGCAACAGGCAGAACACCCCGTGAAGAAAAGTGGATTCAGGGAGGGGACCTGTGTTTAGCTAGAGCCTCTTTGGACGAGCTACGAATCACAAGGCGGTAGTCAGCGTGTTGACTGGAAGTGGGGGCCTGAGTACCCAAGCCTTGCCTTCTCATTTTTATAGCACCATTCATGCTACCTTGAAGCTACCTGCATAAAACCGTTTGGGATGGGCCCCTAGTCGCTGGAGTCAGGGCTCGTGGAAGAGAAGCCTTTTTCTATAAATAAACTGGGTGCTTCCAGAGTCCCGGGAAGAGCTCTTCCTGACACGCTCTAGGGAGAAAGGGAAGCTCGATGTGAGTACTTACCTCTATGTAAGGCCTTCTAATAGCCCTGCTGAGGAAGAAGCTTCAAGCGGTTTCCACGAGGCCTTAGTCGCAGTTCTGCTTTATTTTCACCTTCGGACGCTTTTCAAGACGCGTAAGGCCCAGGCATGGTGCCCTGTTCCCGACAAGGACACTGAGTACCGGCAGGCTCCCCCGACCTGCAAAGAAAGTGCCCTGGCCGAAAGCCCTTCCCGCTCACTCTGTGTTTGCCGAGTGCAGGGGAAGACACGGCACTCCTCCGGGCGAGAGGTCGCTTTCCCCAGCGCTCCAACGTCTCCAGGAAAACTCTTCTCTGGCGTCCGCCATGCCATGCAAATCTGCCTCACTGTCCTCGACTGAGCTGCACGGGGAAACCCAAACTGCTTGGCATTCCTTCTAGGCACTCATACCTGAAGAACCCATACCTGCAGGAGAAAGCCGGCTTGCGTTCCCACTGCCACTAGAGCAGAGCTCTGCCTTAACGTTACACTGCAGGATCCCCGAAGAGGCTGAGGCCCGATAGCCTCCTTGGTGCATTCCTTGGAAGAGCGAGTTAGCTACAGGCAGAACACCCCGTGAAGAAAAGTGGATTCAGGGAGGGGACCTGTGTGTAGCTAGAGCCTCTTTGGACGAGCTACGAATCACAAGGCGGTAGTCAGCGTGTTGACTGGAAGTGGGGGACTGAGGAGCCAAGCCTTGCCTTCTCATTTTTAAAGCACCATTCATGCTGCCTTGAAGCTACCTGCATAAAACCGTTTGGGATGGGCCCCTAGTCGCTGGAGTCAGGGCTCGTGGAAGAGAAGCCGTTTTCTATAAATAAACAGGGTGCTTCCAGAGTCCCGGGAAGAGCTCTTCCTGCCACGCTCTAGGGCGAACGGGAAGCTCGATGTGAGTACTTACCTCTATGTAAGGCCTTCTAATAGCCCTGCTGAGGAAGAAGCTTCAAGCGGTTTCCACGAGGCCTTAGTCGCAGTTCTGCTTTATTTTCACCTTCGGACGCTTTTCAAGACGCGTAAGGCCCAGGCAGGGTGCCCTGTTCCCGACAAGGACACTGAGTACCGGCAGGCTCCCCCGGCCTGCAAAGAAAGTGCCCGGGACGAAAGCCCTTCCCACTCACTCTGTGTTTGCCGAGTGCAGGGCAACACACGGCACTCCTCCGGGCGAGAGATCGCTTTGCCCAGCGCTCCAACGTCTCCAGGAAAACTCTTCTCTGGCGTCCCCCATGCCATGCAAATCTGCCTCACTGTCCTCGACTGAGCTGCACGGGGAAACCCAAACTGCTTGGCATTCCTTCTAGGCACTCATACCTGAAGACCCCATACTTGAAGGAGAAAGCCGGCTTGCCTTCCCACTGCCACAAGAGCAGAGCTCTGCCTGTTACACTGCAGGCTCTCCGAAGAGGCTGAGGCCCGATAGCCTCACTGGTGCATTCCTTGGAAGAGCGAGTTAGCTACAGGCAGAACACCCCGTGAAGAAAAGTGGATTCAGGGAGGGGACCTGTGTGTAGCTAGAGCCTCTTTGGACGAGCTACGAATCACAAGGCGGTAGTCAGCGTGTTGACTGGAAGTGGGGGCCTGAGGACCCTAGCCTTGCCTTCTCATTTTTAAAGCACCATTCATGCTGCCTTGAAGCTACCTGCATAAAACCGTTTGGGATGGGCCCCTAGTCGCTGGAGTCAGGTCTCGTGGAAGAGAAGCCGTTTTCTATAAATAAACTGGGTGCTTCCAGAGTCCCGGGAAGAGCTCTTCCTGCCACGCTCTAGGGCGAACGGGAAGCTCGATGTGAGTACTTACCTCTATGTAAGGCCTTCTAATAGCCCTGCTGAGGAAGAAGCTTCAAGCGGTTTCCACGAGGCCTTAGTCGCAGTTCTGCTTTCTTTTCACCTTCGGACGCTTTTCAAGACGCGTAAGGCCCAGGCAGGGTGCCGTGTTCCCGACAAGGACCCTGAGTACCGGCAGGCTCACCCGGCCTGCAAAGAGACTGCCCGGGCCGAAAGCCCTTCCCGCTCACTCTGTGTTTGCCGAGTGCAGGGCAACACACGGCACTCCTCCGGGCGAGAGGTCGCTTTCCCCAGCGCTCCAACGTCTCCAGGAAAACTCTTCTCTGGCGTCCCCCATGCCATGCAAATCTGCCTCACTGTCCTCGAGTGAGCTGCACGGGGCGACCCAAACTGCTTGGCATTCCTTCTAGGCACTCATACCTGAAGACCGCATAGCTGCAGGAGAAAGCCGGCTAGCCTTCCCACTGCCACTAGAGCAGAGCTCTGCCTGTTACATTGCAGGCTCACCAAAGAGGCTGAAGCCCGATAGGCTCCCTTGTGCATTCCTTGGATGAGCGAGTTAGCTACAGGCAGAACACCCCGTGAAGAAAAGTGGATTCAGGGAGGGGACCTGTGTGTAGCTACAGCCTCTTTGGACGAGCTACGAATCACACGGCGGTAGTCAGCGTGTTGACTGGAAGTGGGGGACTGAGGAGCCAAGCCTTGCCATCTCATTTTTAAAGCACCATTCATGCTGCCTTGAAGCTACCTGCATAAAACCGTTTGGGATGTGCCCCTAGTCGCTGGAGTCAGGGCTCGTGGAAGAGAAGCCGTTTTCTATAAATAAACAGGGTGCTTCCAGAGTCCCGGGAAGAGCTCTTCCTGCCACGCTCTAGGGCGAACGGGAAGCTCGATGTGAGTACTTACCTCTATGTAAGGCCTTCCAATAGCCCTGCTGAGGAAGAAGCTTCAAGCGGTTTCCACGAGGCCTTAGTCGCAGTTCTGCTTTATTTTCACCTTCGGACGCTTTTCAAGACGCGTAAGGCCCAGGCAGGGTGCCGTGTTCCCGACAAGGACCCTGAGTACCGGCAGGCTCCCCCGGCCTGCAAAGAGACTGCCCGGGCCGAAAGCCCTTCCCGCTCACTCTGTGTTTGCCGAGTGCAGGGCAACACACGGCACTCCTCCGGGCGAGAGGTCGCTTTCCCCAGCGCTCCAACGTCTCCAGGAAAACTCTTCTCTGGCGTCCCCCATGCCATGCAAATCTGCCTCACTGTCCTCGACTGAGCTGCACGGGGAGACCCAAACTGCTTGGCATTCCTTCTAGGCACTCATACCTGAAGACCCCATAGCTGCAGGAGAAAGCCGGCTTGCCTTCCCACTGCCACTAGAGCAGAGCTCTGCCTGTAACATTGCAGGCTCACCAAAGAGGCTGAAGCCCGATAGGCTCCCTTGTGCATTCCTTGGATGAGCGAGTTAGCTACAGGCAGAACACCCCGTGAAGAAAAGTGGATTCAGGGAGGGGACCTGTGTGTAGCTACAGCCTCTTTGGACGAGCTACGAATCACACGGCGGTAGTCAGCGTGTTGACTGGAAGTGGGGGACTGAGGAGCCAAGCCTTGCCATCTCATTTTTAAAGCACCATTCATGCTGCCTTGAAGCTACCTGCATAAAACCGTTTGGGATGGGCCCCTAGTCGCTGGAGTCAGGGCTCGTGGAAGAGAAGCCGTTTTCTATAAATAAACAGGGTGCTTCCAGAGTCCCGGGAAGAGCTCTTCCTGCCACGCTCTAGGGCGAACGGGAAGCTCGATGTGAGTACTTACCTCTATGTAAGGCCTTCCAATAGCCCTGCTGAGGAAGAAGCTTCAAGCGGTTTCCACGAGGCCTTAGTCGCAGTTCTGCTTTATTTTCACCTTCGGACGCTTTTCAAGACGCGTAAGGCCCAGGCAGCGTGCCCTGTTCCCGACAAGGACACTGAGTACCGGCAGGCTCCCCCGGCCTGCAAAGAAAGTGCCCGGGCCGAAAGCCCTTCCCACTCACTCTGTGTTTGCCGAGTGCAGGGCAACACACGGCACTCCTCCGGGCGAGAGATCGCTTTCCCCAGCGCTCCAACGTCTCCAGGAAAACTCTTCTCTGGCGTCCCCCATGCCATGCAAATCTGCCTCACTGTCCTCGACTGAGCTGCACGGGGAAACCCAAACTGCTTGGCATTCCTTCTAGGCACTCATACCTGAAGACCCCATACTTGCAGGAGAAAGCCGGCTTGCCTTCCCACTGCCACTAGAGCAGAGCTCTGCCTGTTACACTGCAGGCTCTCCGAAGAGGCTGAGGCCCGATAGCCTCCCTGGTGCATTCCTTGCATGAGCGAGTTAGCTACAGGCAGAACACCCCGTGAAGAAAACTGGATTCAGGGAGGGGACCTGTGTGTAGCTAGAGCCTCTTTGGACAAGCTACGAATCACAAGGCGGTAGTCAGCGTGTTGACTGGAAGTGGGGGCCTGAGGACCCTAGCCTTGCCTTCTCATTTTTAAAGCACCATTCATGCTGCCTTGAAGCTGCCTTCATAAAACCGATTAGGACGGGCCCCTATTCGCTGGAGTCAGGGCTCGAGGAAGAGAAGACGTTTTCTATAAATAAACAGGGTGCTTCCAGAGTCCCGGGAAGACCTCATCCTGTCACGCTCTAGGGCGAAAGGGAAGCTCGATGTGAGTACTTACCTCCAAGTAAGGCCTTCTAATAGCCTTGCTGAGGCGGAAGCTTCGAGCGGTTTCCACGAGGCCTTAGTCGCAGTTCTGCTTTATTTTCACCTTCGGACGCTTTTCAAGACGCGTAAGGCACAGGCAGGGTGCCCTGTTCCCGACAAGGACACTGAGTACCGGAAGGCTCCCCCGGCCTGCAAAGAAAGTGCCCGGGCCGAAAGCCCTTCCCGCTCACTCTGTGTTTGCCGAGTGCAGGGCAACACACGGCACTCCTCCGGGCGAGAGGTCGCTTTCCCCAGCGCTCCAACGTCTCCAGGAAAACTCTTCTCTGGCGTCCGCCATGCCATGCAAATCTGCCTCACTGTCCTCGACTGAGCTGCACGGGGAAACCCAAACTGCTTGGCATTCCTTCTAGGCACTCATACCTGAAGAACCCATACCTGCAGGAGAAAGCCGGCTTGCGTTCCCACTGCCACTAGAGCAGAGCTCTGCCTTAACGTTACACTGCAGGATCCCCGAAGAGGCTGAGGCCCGATAGCCTCCTTGGTGCATTCCTTGGAAGAGCGAGTTAGCTACAGGCAGAACACCCCGTGAAGAAAAGTGGATTCAGGGAGGGGACCTGTGTGTAGCTAGAGCCTCTTTGGACGAGCTACGAATCACAAGGCGGTAGTCAGCGTGTTGACTGGAAGTGGGGGACTGAGGAGCCAAGCCTTGCCTTCTCATTTTTAAAGCACCATTCATGCTGCCTTGAAGCTACCTGCATAAAACCGTTTGGGATGGGCCCCTAGTCGCTGGAGTCAGGGCTCGTGGAAGAGAAGCCGTTTTCTATAAATAAACAGGGTGCTTCCAGAGTCCCGGGAAGAGCTCTTCCTGCCACGCTCTAGGGCGAACGGGAAGCTCGATGTGAGTACTTACCTCTATGTAAGGCCTTCTAATAGCCCTGCTGAGGAAGAAGCTTCAAGCGGTTTCCACGAGGCCTTAGTCGCAGTTCTGCTTTATTTTCACCTTCGGACGCTTTTCAAGACGCGTAAGGCCCAGGCAGGGTGCCCTGTTCCCGACAAGGACACTGAGTACCGGCAGGCTCCCCCGGCCTGCAAAGAAAGTGCCCGGGCCGAAAGCCCTTCCCACTCACTCTGTGTTTGCCGAGTGCAGGGCAACACACGGCACTCCTCCGGGCGAGAGATCGCTTTGCCCAGCGCTCCAACGTCTCCAGGAAAACTCTTCTCTGGCGTCCCCCATGCCATGCAAATCTGCCTCACTGTCCTCGACTGAGCTGCACGGGGAAACCCAAACTGCTTGGCATTCCTTCTAGGCACTCATACCTGAAGACCCCATACTTGAAGGAGAAAGCCGGCTTGCCTTCCCACTGCCACAAGAGCAGAGCTCTGCCTGTTACACTGCAGGCTCTCCGAAGAGGCTGAGGCCCGATAGCCTCACTGGTGCATTCCTTGGAAGAGCGAGTTAGCTACAGGCAGAACACCCCGTGAAGAAAAGTGGATTCAGGGAGGGGACCTGTGTGTAGCTAGAGCCTCTTTGGACGAGCTACGAATCACAAGGCGGTAGTCAGCGTGTTGACTGGAAGTGGGGGCCTGAGGACCCTAGCCTTGCCTTCTCATTTTTAAAGCACCATTCATGCTGCCTTGAAGCTACCTGCATAAAACCGTTTGGGATGGGCCCCTAGTCGCTGGAGTCAGGTCTCGTGGAAGAGAAGCCGTTTTCTATAAATAAACTGGGTGCTTCCAGAGTCCCGGGAAGAGCTCTTCCTGCCACGCTCTAGGGCGAACGGGAAGCTCGATGTGAGTACTTACCTCTATGTAAGGCCTTCTAATAGCCCTGCTGAGGAAGAAGCTTCAAGCGGTTTCCACGAGGCCTTAGTCGCAGTTCTGCTTTCTTTTCACCTTCGGACGCTTTTCAAGACGCGTAAGGCCCAGGCAGGGTGCCGTGTTCCCGACAAGGACCCTGAGTACCGGCAGGCTCCCCCGGCCTGCAAAGAGACTGCCCGGGCCGAAAGCCCTTCCCGCTCACTCTGTGTTTGCCGAGTGCAGGGCAACACACGGCACTCCTCCGGGCGAGAGGTCGCTTTCCCCAGCGCTCCAACGTCTCCAGGAAAACTCTTCTCTGGCGTCCCCCATGCCATGCAAATCTGCCTCACTGTCCTCGAGTGAGCTGCACGGGGCGACCCAAACTGCTTGGCATTCCTTCTAGGCACTCATACCTGAAGACCGCATAGCTGCAGGAGAAAGCCGGCTAGCCTTCCCACTGCCACTAGAGCAGAGCTCTGCCTGTTACATTGCAGGCTCACCAAAGAGGCTGAAGCCCGATAGGCTCCCTTGTGCATTCCTTGGATGAGCGAGTTAGCTACAGGCAGAACACCCCGTGAAGAAAAGTGGATTCAGGGAGGGGACCTGTGTGTAGCTACAGCCTCTTTGGACGAGCTACGAATCACACGGCGGTAGTCAGCGTGTTGACTGGAAGTGGGGGACTGAGGAGCCAAGCCTTGCCATCTCATTTTTAAAGCACCATTCATGCTGCCTTGAAGCTACCTGCATAAAACCGTTTGGGATGTGCCCCTAGTCGCTGGAGTCAGGGCTCGTGGAAGAGAAGCCGTTTTCTATAAATAAACAGGGTGCTTCCAGAGTCCCGGGAAGAGCTCTTCCTGCCACGCTCTAGGGCGAACGGGAAGCTCGATGTGAGTACTTACCTCTATGTAAGGCCTTCCAATAGCCCTGCTGAGGAAGAAGCTTCAAGCGGTTTCCACGAGGCCTTAGTCGCAGTTCTGCTTTATTTTCACCTTCGGACGCTTTTCAAGACGCGTAAGGCCCAGGCAGGGTGCCGTGTTCCCGACAAGGACCCTGAGTACCGGCAGGCTCCCCCGGCCTGCAAAGAGACTGCCCGGGCCGAAAGCCCTTCCCGCTCACTCTGTGTTTGCCGAGTGCAGGGCAACACACGGCACTCCTCCGGGCGAGAGGTCGCTTTCCCCAGCGCTCCAACGTCTCCAGGAAAACTCTTCTCTGGCGTCCCCCATGCCATGCAAATCTGCCTCACTGTCCTCGACTGAGCTGCACGGGGAGACCCAAACTGCTTGGCATTCCTTCTAGGCACTCATACCTGAAGACCCCATAGCTGCAGGAGAAAGCCGGCTTGCCTTCCCACTGCCACTAGAGCAGAGCTCTGCCTGTAACATTGCAGGCTCACCAAAGAGGCTGAAGCCCGATAGGCTCCCTTGTGCATTCCTTGGATGAGCGAGTTAGCTACAGGCAGAACACCCCGTGAAGAAAAGTGGATTCAGGGAGGGGACCTGTGTGTAGCTACAGCCTCTTTGGACGAGCTACGAATCACACGGCGGTAGTCAGCGTGTTGACTGGAAGTGGGGGACTGAGGAGCCAAGCCTTGCCATCTCATTTTTAAAGCACCATTCATGCTGCCTTGAAGCTACCTGCATAAAACCGTTTGGGATGGGCCCCTAGTCGCTGGAGTCAGGGCTCGTGGAAGAGAAGCCGTTTTCTATAAATAAACAGGGTGCTTCCAGAGTCCCGGGAAGAGCTCTTCCTGCCACGCTCTAGGGCGAACGGGAAGCTCGATGTGAGTACTTACCTCTATGTAAGGCCTTCCAATAGCCCTGCTGAGGAAGAAGCTTCAAGCGGTTTCCACGAGGCCTTAGTCGCAGTTCTGCTTTATTTTCACCTTCGGACGCTTTTCAAGACGCGTAAGGCCCAGGCAGCGTGCCCTGTTCCCGACAAGGACACTGAGTACCGGCAGGCTCCCCCGGCCTGCAAAGAAAGTGCCCGGGCCGAAAGCCCTTCCCACTCACTCTGTGTTTGCCGAGTGCAGGGCAACACACGGCACTCCTCCGGGCGAGAGATCGCTTTCCCCAGCGCTCCAACGTCTCCAGGAAAACTCTTCTCTGGCGTCCCCCATGCCATGCAAATCTGCCTCACTGTCCTCGACTGAGCTGCACGGGGAAACCCAAACTGCTTGGCATTCCTTCTAGGCACTCATACCTGAAGACCCCATACTTGCAGGAGAAAGCCGGCTTGCCTTCCCACTGCCACTAGAGCAGAGCTCTGCCTGTTACACTGCAGGCTCTCCGAAGAGGCTGAGGCCCGATAGCCTCCCTGGTGCATTCCTTGCATGAGCGAGTTAGCTACAGGCAGAACACCCCGTGAAGAAAAGTGGATTCAGGGAGGGGACCTGTGTGTAGCTAGAGCCTCTTTGGACGAGCTACGAATCACAAGGCGGTAGTCAGCGTGTTGACTGGAAGTGGGGGCCTGAGGACCCAAGCCTTGCCTTCTCATTTTTAAAGCACCATTCATGCTGCCTTGTAGCTGCCTGAATAAAACCGATTAGGACGGTCTCCTAGTCGCTGGAGTCAGGGCTCGAGAAAGAGAAGCCGTTTTCTATAAATAAACAGGGTGCTTCCAGAGTCCCGGGAAGAGCTCATCCTGTCACGCTCTAGGGCGAAAGGGAAGCTCGATGTGAGTACTTACCTCCAGGTAAGGCTTTCTAATAGCCCTGCAGAGGCGGAAGCTTCGAGCGGTTTCCACGAGGCCTTAGTCGCAGTTCTCCTTTATTTTCACCTTCGTACGCTTTTCAAGACGCGTAAGGCCCTCGCGGGGCGCCCTGTTCCCGACAAAGAAACTGAGTACCGGCAGGCTCCCCCGGCCTGCAAAGAAAGTGCCCGGGCCGAAAGCCCTTCCCGCTCACTCTGTGTTTGCCGAGTGCAGGGCAACACACGGCACTCCTCCGGGCGAGAGGTCGCTTTCCCCAGCGCTCCAACGTCTCCAGGAAAACTCTTCTCTGGCGTCCGCCATGCCATGCAAATCTGCCTCACTGTCCTCGACTGAGCTGCACGGGGAAACCCAAACTGCTTGGCATTCCTTCTAGGCACTCATACCTGAAGACCCCATACTTGCAGGAGAAAGCCGGCTTGCGTACCCACAGCCACTAGAGCAGAGCTCTGCCTGTTACACTGCAGGCTCTCCGAAGAGGCTGAGGCCCGATAGCCTCCCTGGTGCATTCCTTGGATGAGCGAGTTAGCTACAGGCAGAACACCCCGTGAAGAAAAGTGGATTCAGGGAGGGGACCTGTGTGTAGCTAGAGCCTCTTTGGACGAGCTACGAATCACAAGGCGGTAGTCAGCGTGTTGACTGGAAGTGGGGGCCTGAGGACCCTAGCCTTGCCTTCTCATTTTTAAAGCACCATTCATGCTGCCTTGAAGCTACCTGCATAAAACCGTTTGGGATGGGCCCCTAGTCGCTGGAGTCAGGGCTCGTGGAAGAGAAGCGGTTTTCTATAAATAAACTGGGTGCTTCCAGAGTCCCGGGAAGAGCTCTTCCTGCCACGCTCTAGGGCGAACGGGAAGCTCGATGTGAGTACTTACCTCTATGTAAGGCCTTCTAATAGCCCTGCTGAGGAAGAAGCTTCAAGCGGTTTCCACGAGGCCTTAGTCGCAGTTCTGCTTTATTTTCACCTTCGGACGCTTTTCAAGACGCGTAAGGCCCTCGCGGGGCGCCCTGTTCCCGACAAGGACACTGAGTACCGGCAGGCTCCCCCGGCCTGCAAAGAAAGTGCCCGGGCCGAAAGCCCTTACCGCTCACTCTGTGTTTGCCGAGTGCAGGGCAACACACGGCACTCCTCCGGGCGAGAGGTCGCTTTCCCCAGCGCTCCAACGTCTCCAGGAAAACTCTTCTCTGGCGTCCGCCATGCCATGCAAATCTGCCTCACTGTCCTCGACTGAGCTGCACGGGGAAACCCAAACTGCTTGGCATTCCTTCTAGGCACTCATACCTGAAGAACCCATACCTGCAGGAGAAAGCCGGCTTGCGTTCCCACTGCCACTAGAGCAGAGCTCTGCCTTAACGTTACACTGCAGGATCCCCGAAGAGGCTGAGGCCCGATAGCCTCCTTGGTGCATTCCTTGGAAGAGCGAGTTAGCTACAGGCAGAACACCCCGTGAAGAAAAGTGGATTCAGGGAGGGGACCTGTGTGTAGCTAGAGCCTCTTTGGACGAGCTACGAATCACAAGGCGGTAGTCAGCGTGTTGACTGGAAGTGGGGGACTGAGGAGCCAAGCCTTGCCTTCTCATTTTTAAAGCACCATTCATGCTGCCTTGAAGCTACCTGCATAAAACCGTTTGGGATGGGCCCCTAGTCGCTGGAGTCAGGGCTCGTGGAAGAGAAGCCGTTTTCTATAAATAAACAGGGTGCTTCCAGAGTCCCGGGAAGAGCTCTTCCTGCCACGCTCTAGGGCGAACGGGAAGCTCGATGTGAGTACTTACCTCTATGTAAGGCCTTCTAATAGCCCTGCTGAGGAAGAAGCTTCAAGCGGTTTCCACGAGGCCTTAGTCGCAGTTCTGCTTTATTTTCACCTTCGGACGCTTTTCAAGACGCGTAAGGCCCAGGCAGGGTGCCCTGTTCCCGACAAGGACACTGAGTACCGGCAGGCTCCCCCGGCCTGCAAAGAAAGTGCCCGGGACGAAAGCCCTTCCCGCTCACTCTGTGTTTGCCGAGTGCAGGGCAACACACGGCACTCCTCCGGGCGAGAGATCGCTTTCCCCAGCGCTCCAACGTCTCCAGGAAAACTCTTCTCTGGCGTCCCCCATGCCATGCAAATCTGCCTCACTGTCCTCGACTGAGCTGCACGGGGAAACCCAAACTGCTTGGCATTCCTTCTAGGCACTCATACCTGAAGACCCCATACTTGCAGGAGAAAGCCGGCTTGCCTTCCCACTGCCACTAGAGCAGAGCTCTGCCTGTTACACTGCAGGCTCTCCGAAGAGGCTGAGGCCCGATAGCCTCCCTGGTGCATTCCTTGCATGAGCGAGTTAGCTACAGGCAGAACACCCCGTGAAGAAAACTGGATTCAGGGAGGGGACCTGTGTGTAGCTAGAGCCTCTTTGGACGAGCTACGAATCACAAGGCGGTAGTCAGCGTGTTGACTGGAAATGGGGGCCTGAGGACCCAAGGCTTGCCTTCTAATTTTTAAAGCACCATTCATGCTGCCTTGAAGCTACCTGCATAAAACCGTTTGGGATGGGCCCCTAGTCGCTGGAGTCAGGGCTCGTGGAAGAGAAGCCGTTTTCTATAAATAAACTGGGTGCTTCCAGAGTCCCGGGAAGAGCTCTTCCTGCCACGCTCTAGGGCGAACGGGAAGCTCGATGTGAGTACTTACCTCTATGTAAGGCCTTCTAATAGCCCTGCTGAGGAAGAAGCTTCAAGCGGTTTCCACGAGGCCTTAGTCGCAGTTCTGCTTTATTTTCACCTTCGGACGCTTTTCAAGACGCGTAAGGCCCTCGCGGGGCGCCCTGTTCCCGACAAGGACACTGAGTACCGGCAGGCTCCCCCGGCCTGCAAAGAAAGTGCCCGGGCCGAAAGCCCTTCCCGCTCACTCTGTGTTTGCCGAGTGCAGGGCAACACACGGCACTCCTCCGGGCGAGAGATCGCTTTCCCCAGCGCTCCAACGTCTCCAGGAAAACTCTTCTCTGGCGTCCCCCATGCCATGCAAATCTGCCTCACTGTCCTCGACTGAGCTGCACGGGGAAAGCCAAACTGCTTGGCATTCCTTCTAGGCACTCATACCTGAAGACCCCATACTTGCAGGAGAAAGCCGGCTTGCGTTCCCACTGCCACTAGAGCAGAGCTCTGCCTGTTACACTGCAGGCTCTCCGAAGAGGCTGAGGCCCGATAGCCTCCCTGGTGCATTCCTTGGATGAGCGAGTTAGCTACAGGCAGAACACCCCGTGAAGAAAAGTGGATTCAGGGAGGGGACCTGTGTGTAGCTAGAGCCTCTTTGGACAAGCTACGAATCACAAGGCGGTAGTCAGCGTGTTGACTGGAAGTGGGGGCCTGAGGACCCTAGCCTTGCCTTCTCATTTTTAAAGCACCATTCATGCTGCCTTGAAGCTGCCTTCATAAAACCGATTAGGACGGGCCCCTATTCGCTGGAGTCAGGGCTCGAGGAAGAGAAGACGTTTTCTATAAATAAACAGGGTGCTTCCAGAGTCCCGGGAAGACCTCATCCTGTCACGCTCTAGGGCGAAAGGGAAGCTCGATGTGAGTACTTACCTCCAAGTAAGGCCTTCTAATAGCCTTGCTGAGGCGGAAGCTTCGAGCGGTTTCCACGAGGCCTTAGTCGCAGTTCTGCTTTATTTTCACCTTCGTACGCTTTTCAAGACGCGTAAGGCACAGGCAGGGTGCCCTGTTCCCGACAAGGACACTGAGTACCGGAAGGCTCCCCCGGCCTGCAAAGAAAGTGCCCGGGCCGAAAGCCCTTCCCGCTCACTCTGTGTTTGCCGAGTGCAGGGCAACACACGGCACTCCTCCGGGCGAGAGGTCGCTTTCCCCAGCGCTCCAACGTCTCCAGGAAAACTCTTCTCTGGCGTCCGCCATGCCATGCAAATCTGCCTCACTGTCCTCGACTGAGCTGCACGGGGAAACCCAAACTGCTTGGCATTCCTTCTAGGCACTCATACCTGAAGAACCCATACCTGCAGGAGAAAGCCGGCTTGCGTTCCCACTGCCACTAGAGCAGAGCTCTGCCTTAACGTTACACTGCAGGATCCCCGAAGAGGCTGAGGCCCGATAGCCTCCTTGGTGCATTCCTTGGAAGAGCGAGTTAGCTACAGGCAGAACACCCCGTGAAGAAAAGTGGATTCAGGGAGGGGACCTGTGTGTAGCTAGAGCCTCTTTGGACGAGCTACGAATCACAAGGCGGTAGTCAGCGTGTTGACTGGAAGTGGGGGACTGAGGAGCCAAGCCTTGCCTTCTCATTTTTAAAGCACCATTCATGCTGCCTTGAAGCTACCTGCATAAAACCGTTTGGGATGGGCCCCTAGTCGCTGGAATCAGGGCTCGTGGAAGAGAAGCCGTTTTCTATAAATAAACAGGGTGCTTCCAGAGTCCCGGGAAGAGCTCTTCCTGCCACGCTCTAGGGCGAACGGGAAGCTCGATGTGAGTACTTACCTCTATGTAAGGCCTTCTAATAGCCCTGCTGAGGAAGAAGCTTCAAGCGGTTTCCACGAGGCCTTAGTCGCAGTTCTGCTTTATTTTCACCTTCGGACGCTTTTCAAGACGCGTAAGGCCCAGGCAGGGTGCCCTGTTCCCGACAAGGACACTGAGTACCGGCAGGCTCCCCCGGCCTGCAAAGAAAGTGCCCGGGCCGAAAGCCCTTCCCGCTCACTCTGTGTTTGCCGAGTGCAGGGCAACACACGGCACTCCTCCGGGCGAGAGGTCGCTTTCCCCAGCACTCCAACGTCTCCAGGAAAACTCTTCTCTGGCGTCCCCCATGCCATGCAAATCTGCCTCACTGTCCTCGACTGAGCTTCACTGGGAAACCCAAACTGCTTGGCATTCCTTCTAGGCACTCATACCTGAAGACCCCATAGCTGCAGGAGAAAGACGGCTTGCCTTCCCACTGCCACAAGAGCAGAGCTCTGCCTGTTACATTGCAGGCTCACCAAAGAGGCTGAAGCCCGATAGGCTCCCTTGTGCATTCCTTGGATGAGCGAGTTAGCTACAGGCAGAACACCCCGTGAAGAAAAGTGGATTCAGGGAGGGGACCTGTGTGTAGCTACAGCCTCTTTGGACGAGCTACGAATCACACGGCGGTAGTCAGCGTGTTGACTGGAAGTGGGGGACTGAGGAGCCAAGCCTTGCCATCTCATTTTTAAAGCACCATTCATGCTGCCTTGAAGCTACCTGCATAAAACCGTTTGGGATGGGCCCCTAGTCGCTGGAGTCAGGGCTCGTGGAAGAGAAGCCGTTTTCTATAAATAAACAGGGTGCTTCCAGAGTCCCGGGAAGAGCTCTTCCTGCCACGCTCTAGGGCGAACGGGAAGCTCGATGTGAGTACTTACCTCTATGTAAGGCCTTCTAATAGCCCTGCTGAGGAAGAAGCTTCAAGCGGTTTCCACGAGGCCTTAGTCGCAGTTCTGCTTTATTTTCACCTTCGGACGCTTTTCAAGACGCGTAAGGCCCACGCACGGTGACCTGTTTCCGACAAGGACACTGAGTACCAGCAGGCTCCCCCGGCCTGCAAAGAAAGTGCCCGGGCCGAAAGCCATTCCCGCTCACTCTGTGTTTGCCGAGTGCAGGGCAACACACGGCACTCCTCCGGGCGAGAGGTCGCTTTCCCCAGCGCTCCAACGTCTCTAGGAAAACTCTTCAATTGCGTCCCCCATGCCAGGCAAATCTGCTTCACTGTCCTCGACTGAGCTGCACGGGGAAACCCAAACTGCTTGGCATTCCTTCTAGGCACTCATAGCTGAAGACCCCATACCTGCAGGAGAAAGCCGGCTTGCCTTCCCACTGCCACTAGAGCAGAGCTCTGCCTGTTACATTGCAGGCTCTCCGAAGAGGCTGAGGCCCGATAGGCTCCCTGGTGCATTCCTTGGATGAGCGAGTTAGCAACAGGCAGAACACCCCGTGAAGAAAAGTGGATTCAGGGAGGGGACCTGTGTTTAGCTAGAGCCTCTTTGGACGAGCTACGAATCACAAGGCGGTAGTCAGCGTGTTGACTGGAAGTGGGGGCCTGAGTACCCAAGCCTTGCCTTCTCATTTTTATAGCACCATTCATGCTACCTTGAAGCTACCTGCATAAAACCGTTTGGGATGGGCCCCTAGTCGCTGGAGTCAGGGCTCGTGGAAGAGAAGCCTTTTTCTATAAATAAACTGGGTGCTTCCAGAGTCCCGGGAAGAGCTCTTCCTGACACGCTCTAGGGAGAAAGGGAAGCTCGATGTGAGTACTTACCTCTATGTAAGGCCTTCTAATAGCCCTGCTGAGGAAGAAGCTTCAAGCGGTTTCCACGAGGCCTTAGTCGCAGTTCTGCTTTATTTTCACCTTCGGACGCTTTTCAAGACGCGTAAGGCCCAGGCATGGTGCCCTGTTCCCGACAAGGACACTGAGTACCGGCAGGCTCCCCCGACCTGCAAAGAAAGTGCCCTGGCCGAAAGCCCTTCCCGCTCACTCTGTGTTTGCCGAGTGCAGGGGAAGACACGGCACTCCTCCGGGCGAGAGGTCGCTTTCCCCAGCGCTCCAACGGCTCCAGGAAAACTCTTCTCTGGCGTCCCCCATGCCATGCAAATCTGCCTCACTGTCCTCGACTGAGCTGCACGGGGAAACCCAAACTGCTTGGCATTCCTTCTAGGCACTCATACCTGAAGACCCCATACCTGCAGGAGAAAGCCGGCTTGCCTTCCCACTGCTACTAGAGCAGAGCTCTGCCTGTTACACTGCAGGCTCTCCGAAGAGGCTGAGGCCCGATAGCCTCCCTGGTGCATTCCTTGGATGAGCGAGTTAGCTACAGGCAGAACACCCCGTGAAGAAAAGTGGATTCAGGGAGGGGACCTGTGTGTAGCTAGAGCCTCTTTGGACGAGCTACGAATCACAAGGCGGTAGTCAGCGTGTTGACTGGAAGTGGGGGCCTGAGGACCCAAGCCTTGCCTTCTCATTTTTAAAGCACCATTCATGCTGCCTTGTAGCTGCCTGAATAAAACCGATTAGGACGGTCTCCTAGTCGCTGGAGTCAGGGCTCGAGAAAGAGAAGCCGTTTTCTATAAATAAACAGGGTGCTTCCAGAGTCCCGGGAAGAGCTCATCCTGTCACGCTCTAGGGCGAAAGGGAAGCTCGATGTGAGTACTTACCTCCAGGTAAGGCTTTCTAATAGCCCT
Source organism: Mesoplodon bidens (assembly GCF_964165515.1). Classification (NCBI taxonomy): domain Eukaryota; kingdom Metazoa; phylum Chordata; class Mammalia; order Artiodactyla; family Ziphiidae; genus Mesoplodon; species Mesoplodon bidens. Next base: position 73,133 of record NW_027671198.1, read on the forward strand.
GCAGAGGCGGAAGCTTCGAGCGGTTTCCACGAGGCCTTAGTCGCAGTTCTCCTTTATTTTCACCTTCGTACGCTTTTCAAGACGCGTAAGGCCCTCGCGGGGCGCCCTGTTCCCGACAAAGAAACTGAGTACCGGCAGGCTCCCCCGGCCTGCAAAGAAAGTGCCCGGGCCGAAAGCCCTTCCCGCTCACTCTGTGTTTGCCGAGTGCAGGGCAACACACGGCACTCCTCCGGGCGAGAGGTCGCTTTCCCCAGCGCTCCAACGTCTCCAGGAAAACTCTTCTCTGGCGTCCCCCATGCCATGCAAATCTGCCTCACTGTCCTCGACTGAGCTTCACGTGGAAACCCAAACTGCTTGGCATTCCCTCTAGGCACTCATACCTGAAGAACCCATACCTGAAGGAGAAAGCCGGCTTGCCTTCCCACTGCCACTAGAGCAGAGCTCTGCCTTAACGTTACACTGCAGGATCTCCGAAGAGGCTGAGGCCCGATAGCCTCCTTGGTGCATTCCTTGGAAGAGCGAGTTAGCTACAGGCAGAACACTCCGTGAAGAAAAGTGGATTCAGGGAGGGGACCTGTGTGTAGCTAGAGCCTCTTTGGACGAGCTACGAATCACAAGGCGGTAGTCAGCGTGTTGACTGGAAGTGGGGGACTGAGGAGCCAAGACTTGCCTTCTCATTTTTAAAGCACCATTCATGCTGCCTTGAAGCTACCTGCATAAAACCGTTTGGGATGGGCCCCTAGTCGCTGGAGTCAGGGCTCGTGGAAGAGAAGAGGTTTTCTATAAATAAACAGGGTTCTTCCAGAGTCCCGGGAAGAGCTCATACTTTCACGCTCTAGGGCGAAAGGGAAGCTCGATGTGAGTACTTACCTCCAGGTAAGGCCGTCTAATAGCCCTGCTGAGGCGGAAACTTCGAGCGGTTTCCCTGAGGCCTTAGTCGCAGTTCTGCTTTATTTTCACCTTCGGACGCTTTTCAAGACGCGTAAGGCCCAGGCAGGGTGCCGTGTTCCCGACAAGGTCACTGAGTATCGGCAGGCTCCCCCGGCCTGCAAAGAAAGGGCCCGGGCCAAAAGCACTTCCCGCTCACTCTGTGTTTGCCGAGTGCAGGGCAACACACGGCACTCCTCCGGGCGAGAGATCGCTTTCCCCAGCGCTCCAACGTCTCCAGGAAAACTCTTCTCTGGCGTCCCCCATGCCATGCAAATCTGCCTCACTGTCCTCGACTGAGCTGCACGGGGAAACCAAAACTGCCTGGCATTCCTTCTAGGCACTCATACCTGAACACCCCATACTTGCAGGAGAAAGCCTGCTTGCGTTCCCACTGCCACTAGGGCAGAGCTCTGCCTGTTACACTGCAGGCTCTCCGAAGAGGCTGAGGCCCGATAGCCTCCCTGGTGCATTCCTTGGATGAGCGAGTTAGCTACAGGCAGAACACCCCGTGAAGAAAAGTGGATTCAGGTAGTGGACGTGTGTGTAGCTAGAGCCTCTTTGGACGAGCTACGAATCACAAGGTGGTAGTCAGCGTGTTGACTGGAACTGGGGGCCTGAGGACCCTAGCCTTGCCTTCTCATTTTTAAAGCACCATTCATGCTGCCTTGAAGCTGCCTGCATAAAACCGATTAGGACGGGTCCCTATTCGCTGGAGTCAGGGCTCGAGGAAGAGAAGACGTTTTCTATAAATAAACAGGGTGCTTCCAGAATCCCGGGAAGACCTCATCCTGTCACGCTCTAGGGCGAAAGGGAAGCTCGATGTGAGTACTTACCTCCAAGTAAGGCCTTCTTATAGCCTTGCTGAGGCGGAAGCTTCGAGCGGTTTCCACGAGGCCTTAGTCGCAGTTCTGCTTTATTTTCACCTTCGGACGCTTTTCAAGACGCGTAAGGCCCAGGCAGGGTGCCCTGTTCCCGACAAGGACACTGGGTACCGGCAGGCTCCCCCGGCCTGCAAAGAAAGTTCCGGGGCCGAAAGCCCTTCCCGCTTACTCTGTGTTTGCCGAGTGCAGGGCAACACACGGCACTCCTCCGGGCGAGAGGTCGCTTTCCCCAGCGCTCCAACGTCTCCAGGAAAACTCTTCTCATGCGTCCCCCATGCCAGGCAAATCTGCCTCACTGTCCTCGACTGAGCTGCACGGGGAAACCCAAACTGCTTGGCATTCCTTCTACGGACACATACCTGAAGACCCCATACTTGCAGGAGAAAGCCGGCTTGCCTTCCCACTGCCACTAGAGCAGAGCTCTGCCTGTTACATTGCAGGCTCTCCAAAGAGGCTGAAGCCCGATAGCCTCCCTGGTGCATTCCTTGGATGAGCGAGTTAGCTACAGGCAGAACACCCCGTGAAGAAAACTGGATTCAGGGAGGGGACCTGTGTGTAGCTAGAGCCTCTTTCTACGAGCTACGAATCACAAGGCGGTAGTCAGCGTGTTGACTGGAAGTGGGGGACTGAGGAGCCAAGCCTTGCCTTCTCATTTTTAAAGCACCATTCATGCTGCCTTGAAGCTACCTGCATAAAACCGTTTGGGATGGACCCCTATTCGCTGGAGTCAGGGCTCGTGGAAGAGAAGCGGTTTTCTATAAATAAACTGGGTGCTTCCAGAGTCCCGGGAAGAGCTCTTCTGCCACGCTCTAGGGCGAACGGGAAGCTCGATGTGAGTACTTACCTCTATGTAAGGCCTTCTAATAGCCCTGCTGAGGAAGAAGCTTCAAGCGGTTTCCACGAGGCCTTAGTCGCAGTTCTGCTTTATTTTCACCTTCGGACGCTTTTCAAGACGCGTAAGGCCCTCGCGGGGCGCCCTGTTCCCGACAAGGACACTGAGTACCGGCAGGCTCCCCCGGCCTGCAAAGAAAGGGCCCGGGCCGAAAGCCCTTCCCGCTCACTCAGTGTTTACCGAGTGCAGGGCAACACACGGCACTCCTCCGGGCGAGAGGTCGCTTCCCCCAGCGCTCCAACGTCTCCAGGAAAACTCTTCTCTGGCGTCCCCCATGCCATGCAAATCTGCCTCACTGTCCTCGACTGAGCTGCACGGGGAAACCCAAACTTCTTAGCATTCCTTCTAAGCACTCATACCTGAAGACCCCATACTTGAAGGAGAAAGCCGGCTTGCGTTCCCACTGCCACTAGAGCAGTGCTCTGCCTGTTACACTGCATGCTCTCCGAAGAGGCTGAGGCCCGATAGCCTCCCTGGTGCATTCCTTGGATGAGCGAGTTAGCTACAGGCAGAACACCCCGTGAAGAAAAGTGGATTCAAGGAGGGGACCTGTGTGTAGCTACAGCCTCTTTGGACGAGCTACAAATCACACGGCGGTAGTCAGCGTGTTGACTGGAAGTGGGGGCCTGAGGACCCTAGCCTTGCCTTCTCATTTTTAAAGCACCATTCATGCTGCCTTGAAGCTGCCTGCATAAAACCGATTAGGACGGGCCCCTATTCGCTGGAGTCAGGGTTCGAGGAAGAGAAGACGTTTTCTATAAATAAACAGGGTGCTTCCAGAGTCCTGGGAAGACCTCATCCTGTCACGCTCTAGGGCGAAAGGGAAGCTCGATGTGAGTACTTACCTCCAAGTAAGGCCTTCTTATAGCCTTTCTGAGGCGGAAGCTTCGAGCGGTTTCCACGAGGCCTTAGTCGCAGTTCTGCTTTATTTTCACCTTCGTAGGCTTTTCAAGACGCGTAAGGCCCAGGCAGGGTGCCCTGTTCCCGACAAGGACACTGGGTACCGGCAGGCTCCCACGGCCTGCAAAGAAAGTGCCCGGGCCGAAAGCCATTCCCGCTCACTCTGTGTTTGCCGAGTGCAGGGCAACACACGGCACTCCTCCGGGCGATAGGTCGCTTTCCCCAGCGCTCCAACGTCTCCAGGAAAACTCTTCTCTTGCGTCCCCCATGCCAGGCAAATCTGCCTCTCTGTCCTCGACTGAGCTGCACGGGGAAACCCAAACTGCTTGGCATTCCTTCTAGGCACTCATACCTGAAGACCCCATACCTGCAGGAGAAAGCCGGCTTGCGTTCCCACTGTCACTAGAGCAGAGCTCTGCCTGTTACACTGCAGGCTCTCCAAAGAGGCTGAAGCCCGATAGCCTCCCTGGTGCATTCCTTCGAAGAGCGAGTTAGCTACAGGCAGAACACCCCGTGAAGAAAAGTGGATTCAGGGAGGGGACCTGTGTGTAGCTAGAGCCTCTTTGGACGAGCTACGAATCACAAGGCGGTAGTCAGCGTGTTGACTGGAAGTGGGGGACTGAGGAGCCAAGCCTTGCCTTCTCATTTTTAAAGCACCATTCATGCTGCCTTGAAGCTACCTGCATAAAACCGTTTGGGATGGGCCCCTATTCGCTGGAGTCAGGGCTCGTGGAAGAGAAGCGCTTTTCTATAAATAAACTGGGTGCTTCCAGAGTCCCGGGAAGGGCTCTTCCTGCCACGCTCTATGGCGAACGGGACGCTCGATGTGAGTACTTACCTCTATGTAAGGCCTTCTAATAGCCCTGCTGAGGAAGAAGCTTCAAGCGGTTTCCACGAGGCCTTAGTCGCAGTTCTGCTTTATTTTCACCTTCGGACGCTTTTCAAGACGCGTAAGGCCCTCGCGGGGCGCCCTGTTCCCAACAAGGACACTGAGTACCGGCAGGCTCCCCGGGCCTGCAAAGAAAGTGCCCGGGCCGAAAGCACTTCCCGCTCACTCTGTGTTTGCCGAGTGCAGGGCAACACACGGCACTCCTCCGGGCGAGAGGTCGCTTTCCTCAGCGCTCCAACGTCTCCAGGAAAACTCTTCTCTGGCGTCCCCCATGCCATGCAAATCTGCCTCACTGTCCTCGACTGAGCTGCACGGGGAAACCCAAACTGCTTGGCATTCCTTCTAGGCACTCATACCTGAAGACCCCATACTTGCAGGAGAAAGCCGGCTTGCGTACCCACAGCCACTAGAGCAGAGCTCTGCCTGTTACACTGCAGGCTCTCCGAAGAGGCTGAGGCCCGATAGCCTCCCTGGTGCATTCCTTGGATGAGCGAGTTAGCTACAGGCAGAACACCCCGTGAAGAAAAGTGGATTCAGGGAGGGGACCTGTGTGTAGCTAGAGCCTCTTTGGACGAGCTACGAATCACAAGGCGGTAGTCAGCGTGTTGACTGGAAGTGGGGGCCTGAGGACCCTAGCCTTGCCTTCTCATTTTTAAAGCACCATTCATGCTGCCTTGAAGCTACCTGCATAAAACCGTTTGGGATGGGCCCCTAGTCGCTGGAGTCAGGGCTCGTGGAAGAGAAGCGGTTTTCTATAAATAAACTGGGTGCTTCCAGAGTCCCGGGAAGAGCTCTTCCTGCCACGCTCTAGGGCGAACGGGAAGCTCGATGTGAGTACTTACCTCTATGTAAGGCCTTCTAATAGCCCTGCTGAGGAAGAAGCTTCAAGCGGTTTCCACGAGGCCTTAGTCGCAGTTCTGCTTTATTTTCACCTTCGGACGCTTTTCAAGACGCGTAAGGCCCTCGCGGGGCGCCCTGTTCCCGACAAGGACACTGAGTACCGGCAGGCTCCCCCGGCCTGCAAAGAAAGTGCCCGGGCCGAAAGCCCTTCCCGCTCACTCTGTGTTTGCCGAGTGCAGGGCAACACACGGCACTCCTCCGGGCGAGAGGTCGCTTTCCCCAGCGCTCCAACGTCTCCAGGAAAACTCTTCTCTGGCGTCCGCCATGCCATGCAAATCTGCCTCACTGTCCTCGACTGAGCTGCACGGGGAAACCCAAACTGCTTGGCATTCCTTCTAGGCACTCATACCTGAAGAACCCATACCTGCAGGAGAAAGCCGGCTTGCGTTCCCACTGCCACTAGAGCAGAGCTCTGCCTTAACGTTACACTGCAGGATCCCCGAAGAGGCTGAGGCCCGATAGCCTCCTTGGTGCATTCCTTGGAAGAGCGAGTTAGCTACAGGCAGAACACCCCGTGAAGAAAAGTGGATTCAGGGAGGGGACCTGTGTGTAGCTAGAGCCTCTTTGGACGAGCTACGAATCACAAGGCGGTAGTCAGCGTGTTGACTGGAAGTGGGGGACTGAGGAGCCAAGCCTTGCCTTCTCATTTTTAAAGCACCATTCATGCTGCCTTGAAGCTACCTGCATAAAACCGTTTGGGATGGGCCCCTAGTCGCTGGAGTCAGGGCTCGTGGAAGAGAAGCCGTTTTCTATAAATAAACAGGGTGCTTCCAGAGTCCCGGGAAGAGCTCTTCCTGCCACGCTCTAGGGCGAACGGGAAGCTCGATGTGAGTACTTACCTCTATGTAAGGCCTTCTAATAGCCCTGCTGAGGAAGAAGCTTCAAGCGGTTTCCACGAGGCCTTAGTCGCAGTTCTGCTTTATTTTCACCTTCGGACGCTTTTCAAGACGCGTAAGGCCCAGGCAGGGTGCCCTGTTCCCGACAAGGACACTGAGTACCGGCAGGCTCCCCCGGCCTGCAAAGAAAGTGCCCGGGCCGAAAGCCCTTCCCACTCACTCTGTGTTTGCCGAGTGCAGGGCAACACACGGCACTCCTCCGGGCGAGAGATCGCTTTGCCCAGCGCTCCAACGTCTCCAGGAAAACTCTTCTCTGGCGTCCCCCATGCCATGCAAATCTGCCTCACTGTCCTCGACTGAGCTGCACGGGGAAACCCAAACTGCTTGGCATTCCTTCTAGGCACTCATACCTGAAGACCCCATACTTGAAGGAGAAAGCCGGCTTGCCTTCCCACTGCCACAAGAGCAGAGCTCTGCCTGTTACACTGCAGGCTCTCCGAAGAGGCTGAGGCCCGATAGCCTCACTGGTGCATTCCTTGGAAGAGCGAGTTAGCTACAGGCAGAACACCCCGTGAAGAAAAGTGGATTCAGGGAGGGGACCTGTGTGTAGCTAGAGCCTCTTTGGACGAGCTACGAATCACAAGGCGGTAGTCAGCGTGTTGACTGGAAGTGGGGGCCTGAGGACCCTAGCCTTGCCTTCTCATTTTTAAAGCACCATTCATGCTGCCTTGAAGCTACCTGCATAAAACCGTTTGGGATGGGCCCCTAGTCGCTGGAGTCAGGTCTCGTGGAAGAGAAGCCGTTTTCTATAAATAAACTGGGTGCTTCCAGAGTCCCGGGAAGAGCTCTTCCTGCCACGCTCTAGGGCGAACGGGAAGCTCGATGTGAGTACTTACCTCTATGTAAGGCCTTCTAATAGCCCTGCTGAGGAAGAAGCTTCAAGCGGTTTCCACGAGGCCTTAGTCGCAGTTCTGCTTTCTTTTCACCTTCGGACGCTTTTCAAGACGCGTAAGGCCCAGGCAGGGTGCCGTGTTCCCGACAAGGACCCTGAGTACCGGCAGGCTCCCCCGGCCTGCAAAGAGACTGCCCGGGCCGAAAGCCCTTCCCGCTCACTCTGTGTTTGCCGAGTGCAGGGCAACACACGGCACTCCTCCGGGCGAGAGGTCGCTTTCCCCAGCGCTCCAACGTCTCCAGGAAAACTCTTCTCTGGCGTCCCCCATGCCATGCAAATCTGCCTCACTGTCCTCGAGTGAGCTGCACGGGGCGACCCAAACTGCTTGGCATTCCTTCTAGGCACTCATACCTGAAGACCGCATAGCTGCAGGAGAAAGCCGGCTAGCCTTCCCACTGCCACTAGAGCAGAGCTCTGCCTGTTACATTGCAGGCTCACCAAAGAGGCTGAAGCCCGATAGGCTCCCTTGTGCATTCCTTGGATGAGCGAGTTAGCTACAGGCAGAACACCCCGTGAAGAAAAGTGGATTCAGGGAGGGGACCTGTGTGTAGCTACAGCCTCTTTGGACGAGCTACGAATCACACGGCGGTAGTCAGCGTGTTGACTGGAAGTGGGGGACTGAGGAGCCAAGCCTTGCCATCTCATTTTTAAAGCACCATTCATGCTGCCTTGAAGCTACCTGCATAAAACCGTTTGGGATGTGCCCCTAGTCGCTGGAGTCAGGGCTCGTGGAAGAGAAGCCGTTTTCTATAAATAAACAGGGTGCTTCCAGAGTCCCGGGAAGAGCTCTTCCTGCCACGCTCTAGGGCGAACGGGAAGCTCGATGTGAGTACTTACCTCTATGTAAGGCCTTCCAATAGCCCTGCTGAGGAAGAAGCTTCAAGCGGTTTCCACGAGGCCTTAGTCGCAGTTCTGCTTTATTTTCACCTTCGGACGCTTTTCAAGACGCGTAAGGCCCAGGCAGGGTTCCGTGTTCCCGACAAGGACCCTGAGTACCGGCAGGCTCCCCCGGCCTGCAAAGAGACTGCCCGGGCCGAAAGCCCTTCCCGCTCACTCTGTGTTTGCCGAGTGCAGGGCAACACACGGCACTCCTCCGGGCGAGAGGTCGCTTTCCCCAGCGCTCCAACGTCTCCAGGAAAACTCTTCTCTGGCGTCCCCCATGCCATGCAAATCTGCCTCACTGTCCTCGACTGAGCTGCACGGGGAGACCCAAACTGCTTGGCATTCCTTCTAGGCACTCATACCTGAAGACCCCATAGCTGCAGGAGAAAGCCGGCTTGCCTTCCCACTGCCACTAGAGCAGAGCTCTGCCTGTAACATTGCAGGCTCACCAAAGAGGCTGAAGCCCGATAGGCTCCCTTGTGCATTCCTTGGATGAGCGAGTTAGCTACAGGCAGAACACCCCGTGAAGAAAAGTGGATTCAGGGAGGGGACCTGTGTGTAGCTAGAGCCTCTTTGGACGAGCTACGAATCACAAGGCGGTAGTCAGCGTGTTGACTGGAAATGGGGGCCTGAGGACCCAAGGCTTGCCTTCTAATTTTTAAAGCACCATTCATGCTGCCTTGAAGCTACCTGCATAAAACCGTTTGGGATGGGCCCCTAGTCGCTGGAGTCAGGGCTCGTGGAAGAGAAGCCGTTTTCTATAAATAAACTGGGTGCTTCCAGAGTCCCGGGAAGAGCTCTTCCTGCCACGCTCTAGGGCGAACGGGAAGCTCGATGTGAGTACTTACCTCTATGTAAGGCCTTCTAATAGCCCTGCTGAGGAAGAAGCTTCAAGCGGTTTCCACGAGGCCTTAGTCGCAGTTCTGCTTTATTTTCACCTTCGGACGCTTTTCAAGACGCGTAAGGCCCTCGCGGGGCGCCCTGTTCCCGACAAGGACACTGAGTACCGGCAGGCTCCCCCGGCCTGCAAAGAAAGTGCCCGGGCCGAAAGCCCTTCCCGCTCACTCTGTGTTTGCCGAGTGCAGGGCAACACACGGCACTCCTCCGGGCGAGAGATCGCTTTCCCCAGCGCTCCAACGTCTCCAGGAAAACTCTTCTCTGGCGTCCCCCATGCCATGCAAATCTGCCTCACTGTCCTCGACTGAGCTGCACGGGGAAAGCCAAACTGCTTGGCATTCCTTCTAGGCACTCATACCTGAAGACCCCATACTTGCAGGAGAAAGCCGGCTTGCGTTCCCACTGCCACTAGAGCAGAGCTCTGCCTGTTACACTGCAGGCTCTCCGAAGAGGCTGAGGCCCGATAGCCTCCCTGGTGCATTCCTTGGATGAGCGAGTTAGCTACAGGCAGAACACCCCGTGAAGAAAAGTGGATTCAGGGAGGGGACCTGTGTGTAGCTAGAGCCTCTTTGGACAAGCTACGAATCACAAGGCGGTAGTCAGCGTGTTGACTGGAAGTGGGGGCCTGAGGACCCTAGCCTTGCCTTCTCATTTTTAAAGCACCATTCATGCTGCCTTGAAGCTGCCTTCATAAAACCGATTAGGACGGGCCCCTATTCGCTGGAGTCAGGGCTCGAGGAAGAGAAGACGTTTTCTATAAATAAACAGGGTGCTTCCAGAGTCCCGGGAAGACCTCATCCTGTCACGCTCTAGGGCGAAAGGGAAGCTCGATGTGAGTACTTACCTCCAAGTAAGGCCTTCTAATAGCCTTGCTGAGGCGGAAGCTTCGAGCGGTTTCCACGAGGCCTTAGTCGCAGTTCTGCTTTATTTTCACCTTCGTACGCTTTTCAAGACGCGTAAGGCACAGGCAGGGTGCCCTGTTCCCGACAAGGACACTGAGTACCGGAAGGCTCCCCCGGCCTGCAAAGAAAGTGCCCGGGCCGAAAGCCCTTCCCGCTCACTCTGTGTTTGCCGAGTGCAGGGCAACACACGGCACTCCTCCGGGCGAGAGGTCGCTTTCCCCAGCGCTCCAACGTCTCCAGGAAAACTCTTCTCTGGCGTCCGCCATGCCATGCAAATCTGCCTCACTGTCCTCGACTGAGCTGCACGGGGAAACCCAAACTGCTTGGCATTCCTTCTAGGCACTCATACCTGAAGAACCCATACCTGCAGGAGAAAGCCGGCTTGCGTTCCCACTGCCACTAGAGCAGAGCTCTGCCTTAACGTTACACTGCAGGATCCCCGAAGAGGCTGAGGCCCGATAGCCTCCTTGGTGCATTCCTTGGAAGAGCGAGTTAGCTACAGGCAGAACACCCCGTGAAGAAAAGTGGATTCAGGGAGGGGACCTGTGTGTAGCTAGAGCCTCTTTGGACGAGCTACGAATCACAAGGCGGTAGTCAGCGTGTTGACTGGAAGTGGGGGACTGAGGAGCCAAGCCTTGCCTTCTCATTTTTAAAGCACCATTCATGCTGCCTTGAAGCTACCTGCATAAAACCGTTTGGGATGGGCCCCTAGTCGCTGGAATCAGGGCTCGTGGAAGAGAAGCCGTTTTCTATAAATAAACAGGGTGCTTCCAGAGTCCCGGGAAGAGCTCTTCCTGCCACGCTCTAGGGCGAACGGGAAGCTCGATGTGAGTACTTACCTCTATGTAAGGCCTTCTAATAGCCCTGCTGAGGAAGAAGCTTCAAGCGGTTTCCACGAGGCCTTAGTCGCAGTTCTGCTTTATTTTCACCTTCGGACGCTTTTCAAGACGCGTAAGGCCCAGGCAGGGTGCCCTGTTCCCGACAAGGACACTGAGTACCGGCAGGCTCCCCCGGCCTGCAAAGAAAGTGCCCGGGCCGAAAGCCCTTCCCGCTCACTCTGTGTTTGCCGAGTGCAGGGCAACACACGGCACTCCTCCGGGCGAGAGGTCGCTTTCCCCAGCACTCCAACGTCTCCAGGAAAACTCTTCTCTGGCGTCCCCCATGCCATGCAAATCTGCCTCACTGTCCTCGACTGAGCTTCACTGGGAAACCCAAACTGCTTGGCATTCCTTCTAGGCACTCATACCTGAAGACCCCATAGCTGCAGGAGAAAGACGGCTTGCCTTCCCACTGCCACAAGAGCAGAGCTCTGCCTGTTACATTGCAGGCTCACCAAAGAGGCTGAAGCCCGATAGGCTCCCTTGTGCATTCCTTGGATGAGCGAGTTAGCTACAGGCAGAACACCCCGTGAAGAAAAGTGGATTCAGGGAGGGGACCTGTGTGTAGCTACAGCCTCTTTGGACGAGCTACGAATCACACGGCGGTAGTCAGCGTGTTGACTGGAAGTGGGGGACTGAGGAGCCAAGCCTTGCCATCTCATTTTTAAAGCACCATTCATGCTGCCTTGAAGCTACCTGCATAAAACCGTTTGGGATGGGCCCCTAGTCGCTGGAGTCAGGGCTCGTGGAAGAGAAGCCGTTTTCTATAAATAAACAGGGTGCTTCCAGAGTCCCGGGAAGAGCTCTTCCTGCCACGCTCTAGGGCGAACGGGAAGCTCGATGTGAGTACTTACCTCTATGTAAGGCCTTCTAATAGCCCTGCTGAGGAAGAAGCTTCAAGCGGTTTCCACGAGGCCTTAGTCGCAGTTCTGCTTTATTTTCACCTTCGGACGCTTTTCAAGACGCGTAAGGCCCAGGCACGGTGACCTGTTTCCGACAAGGACACTGAGTACCAGCAGGCTCCCCCGGCCTGCAAAGAAAGTGCCCGGGCCGAAAGCCATTCCCGCTCACTCTGTGTTTGCCGAGTGCAGGGCAACACACGGCACTCCTCCGGGCGAGAGGTCGCTTTCCCCAGCGCTCCAACGTCTCTAGGAAAACTCTTCAATTGCGTCCCCCATGCCAGGCAAATCTGCTTCACTGTCCTCGACTGAGCTGCACGGGGAAACCCAAACTGCTTGGCATTCCTTCTAGGCACTCATAGCTGAAGACCCCATACCTGCAGGAGAAAGCCGGCTTGCCTTCCCACTGCCACTAGAGCAGAGCTCTGCCTGTTACATTGCAGGCTCTCCGAAGAGGCTGAGGCCCGATAGGCTCCCTGGTGCATTCCTTGGATGAGCGAGTTAGCAACAGGCAGAACACCCCGTGAAGAAAAGTGGATTCAGGGAGGGGACCTGTGTTTAGCTAGAGCCTCTTTGGACGAGCTACGAATCACAAGGCGGTAGTCAGCGTGTTGACTGGAAGTGGGGGCCTGAGTACCCAAGCCTTGCCTTCTCATTTTTATAGCACCATTCATGCTACCTTGAAGCTACCTGCATAAAACCGTTTGGGATGGGCCCCTAGTCGCTGGAGTCAGGGCTCGTGGAAGAGAAGCCTTTTTCTATAAATAAACTGGGTGCTTCCAGAGTCCCGGGAAGAGCTCTTCCTGACACGCTCTAGGGAGAAAGGGAAGCTCGATGTGAGTACTTACCTCTATGTAAGGCCTTCTAATAGCCCTGCTGAGGAAGAAGCTTCAAGCGGTTTCCACGAGGCCTTAGTCGCAGTTCTGCTTTATTTTCACCTTCGGACGCTTTTCAAGACGCGTAAGGCCCAGGCATGGTGCCCTGTTCCCGACAAGGACACTGAGTACCGGCAGGCTCCCCCGACCTGCAAAGAAAGTGCCCTGGCCGAAAGCCCTTCCCGCTCACTCTGTGTTTGCCGAGTGCAGGGGAAGACACGGCACTCCTCCGGGCGAGAGGTCGCTTTCCCCAGCGCTCCAACGTCTCCAGGAAAACTCTTCTCTGGCGTCCGCCATGCCATGCAAATCTGCCTCACTGTCCTCGACTGAGCTGCACGGGGAAACCCAAACTGCTTGGCATTCCTTCTAGGCACTCATACCTGAAGAACCCATACCTGCAGGAGAAAGCCGGCTTGCGTTCCCACTGCCACTAGAGCAGAGCTCTGCCTTAACGTTACACTGCAGGATCCCCGAAGAGGCTGAGGCCCGATAGCCTCCTTGGTGCATTCCTTGGAAGAGCGAGTTAGCTACAGGCAGAACACCCCGTGAAGAAAAGTGGATTCAGGGAGGGGACCTGTGTGTAGCTAGAGCCTCTTTGGACGAGCTACGAATCACAAGGCGGTAGTCAGCGTGTTGACTGGAAGTGGGGGACTGAGGAGCCAAGCCTTGCCTTCTCATTTTTAAAGCACCATTCATGCTGCCTTGAAGCTACCTGCATAAAACCGTTTGGGATGGGCCCCTAGTCGCTGGAGTCAGGGCTCGTGGAAGAGAAGCCGTTTTCTATAAATAAACAGGGTGCTTCCAGAGTCCCGGGAAGAGCTCTTCCTGCCACGCTCTAGGGCGAACGGGAAGCTCGATGTGAGTACTTACCTCTATGTAAGGCCTTCTAATAGCCCTGCTGAGGAAGAAGCTTCAAGCGGTTTCCACGAGGCCTTAGTCGCAGTTCTGCTTTATTTTCACCTTCGGACGCTTTTCAAGACGCGTAAGGCCCAGGCAGGGTGCCCTGTTCCCGACAAGGACACTGAGTACCGGCAGGCTCCCCCGGCCTGCAAAGAAAGTGCCCGGGACGAAAGCCCTTCCCACTCACTCTGTGTTTGCCGAGTGCAGGGCAACACACGGCACTCCTCCGGGCGAGAGATCGCTTTGCCCAGCGCTCCAACGTCTCCAGGAAAACTCTTCTCTGGCGTCCCCCATGCCATGCAAATCTGCCTCACTGTCCTCGACTGAGCTGCACGGGGAAACCCAAACTGCTTGGCATTCCTTCTAGGCACTCATACCTGAAGACCCCATACTTGAAGGAGAAAGCCGGCTTGCCTTCCCACTGCCACAAGAGCAGAGCTCTGCCTGTTACACTGCAGGCTCTCCGAAGAGGCTGAGGCCCGATAGCCTCACTGGTGCATTCCTTGGAAGAGCGAGTTAGCTACAGGCAGAACACCCCGTGAAGAAAAGTGGATTCAGGGAGGGGACCTGTGTGTAGCTAGAGCCTCTTTGGACGAGCTACGAATCACAAGGCGGTAGTCAGCGTGTTGACTGGAAGTGGGGGCCTGAGGACCCTAGCCTTGCCTTCTCATTTTTAAAGCACCATTCATGCTGCCTTGAAGCTACCTGCATAAAACCGTTTGGGATGGGCCCCTAGTCGCTGGAGTCAGGTCTCGTGGAAGAGAAGCCGTTTTCTATAAATAAACTGGGTGCTTCCAGAGTCCCGGGAAGAGCTCTTCCTGCCACGCTCTAGGGCGAACGGGAAGCTCGATGTGAGTACTTACCTCTATGTAAGGCCTTCTAATAGCCCTGCTGAGGAAGAAGCTTCAAGCGGTTTCCACGAGGCCTTAGTCGCAGTTCTGCTTTCTTTTCACCTTCGGACGCTTTTCAAGACGCGTAAGGCCCAGGCAGGGTGCCGTGTTCCCGACAAGGACCCTGAGTACCGGCAGGCTCACCCGGCCTGCAAAGAGACTGCCCGGGCCGAAAGCCCTTCCCGCTCACTCTGTGTTTGCCGAGTGCAGGGCAACACACGGCACTCCTCCGGGCGAGAGGTCGCTTTCCCCAGCGCTCCAACGTCTCCAGGAAAACTCTTCTCTGGCGTCCCCCATGCCATGCAAATCTGCCTCACTGTCCTCGAGTGAGCTGCACGGGGCGACCCAAACTGCTTGGCATTCCTTCTAGGCACTCATACCTGAAGACCGCATAGCTGCAGGAGAAAGCCGGCTAGCCTTCCCACTGCCACTAGAGCAGAGCTCTGCCTGTTACATTGCAGGCTCACCAAAGAGGCTGAAGCCCGATAGGCTCCCTTGTGCATTCCTTGGATGAGCGAGTTAGCTACAGGCAGAACACCCCGTGAAGAAAAGTGGATTCAGGGAGGGGACCTGTGTGTAGCTACAGCCTCTTTGGACGAGCTACGAATCACACGGCGGTAGTCAGCGTGTTGACTGGAAGTGGGGGACTGAGGAGCCAAGCCTTGCCATCTCATTTTTAAAGCACCATTCATGCTGCCTTGAAGCTACCTGCATAAAACCGTTTGGGATGTGCCCCTAGTCGCTGGAGTCAGGGCTCGTGGAAGAGAAGCCGTTTTCTATAAATAAACAGGGTGCTTCCAGAGTCCCGGGAAGAGCTCTTCCTGCCACGCTCTAGGGCGAACGGGAAGCTCGATGTGAGTACTTACCTCTATGTAAGGCCTTCCAATAGCCCTGCTGAGGAAGAAGCTTCAAGCGGTTTCCACGAGGCCTTAGTCGCAGTTCTGCTTTATTTTCACCTTCGGACGCTTTTCAAGACGCGTAAGGCCCAGGCAGGGTGCCGTGTTCCCGACAAGGACCCTGAGTACCGGCAGGCTCCCCCGGCCTGCAAAGAGACTGCCCGGGCCGAAAGCCCTTCCCGCTCACTCTGTGTTTGCCGAGTGCAGGGCAACACACGGCACTCCTCCGGGCGAGAGGTCGCTTTCCCCAGCGCTCCAACGTCTCCAGGAAAACTCTTCTCTGGCGTCCCCCATGCCATGCAAATCTGCCTCACTGTCCTCGACTGAGCTGCACGGGGAGACCCAAACTGCTTGGCATTCCTTCTAGGCACTCATACCTGAAGACCCCATAGCTGCAGGAGAAAGCCGGCTTGCCTTCCCACTGCCACTAGAGCAGAGCTCTGCCTGTAACATTGCAGGCTCACCAAAGAGGCTGAAGCCCGATAGGCTCCCTTGTGCATTCCTTGGATGAGCGAGTTAGCTACAGGCAGAACACCCCGTGAAGAAAAGTGGATTCAGGGAGGGGACCTGTGTGTAGCTACAGCCTCTTTGGACGAGCTACGAATCACACGGCGGTAGTCAGCGTGTTGACTGGAAGTGGGGGACTGAGGAGCCAAGCCTTGCCATCTCATTTTTAAAGCACCATTCATGCTGCCTTGAAGCTACCTGCATAAAACCGTTTGGGATGGGCCCCTAGTCGCTGGAGTCAGGGCTCGTGGAAGAGAAGCCGTTTTCTATAAATAAACAGGGTGCTTCCAGAGTCCCGGGAAGAGCTCTTCCTGCCACGCTCTAGGGCGAACGGGAAGCTCGATGTGAGTACTTACCTCTATGTAAGGCCTTCCAATAGCCCTGCTGAGGAAGAAGCTTCAAGCGGTTTCCACGAGGCCTTAGTCGCAGTTCTGCTTTATTTTCACCTTCGGACGCTTTTCAAGACGCGTAAGGCCCAGGCAGCGTGCCCTGTTCCCGACAAGGACACTGAGTACCGGCAGGCTCCCCCGGCCTGCAAAGAAAGTGCCCGGGCCGAAAGCCCTTCCCACTCACTCTGTGTTTGCCGAGTGCAGGGCAACACACGGCACTCCTCCGGGCGAGAGATCGCTTTCCCCAGCGCTCCAACGTCTCCAGGAAAACTCTTCTCTGGCGTCCCCCATGCCATGCAAATCTGCCTCACTGTCCTCGACTGAGCTGCACGGGGAAACCCAAACTGCTTGGCATTCCTTCTAGGCACTCATACCTGAAGACCCCATACTTGCAGGAGAAAGCCGGCTTGCCTTCCCACTGCCACTAGAGCAGAGCTCTGCCTGTTACACTGCAGGCTCTCCGAAGAGGCTGAGGCCCGATAGCCTCCCTGGTGCATTCCTTGCATGAGCGAGTTAGCTACAGGCAGAACACCCCGTGAAGAAAACTGGATTCAGGGAGGGGACCTGTGTGTAGCTAGAGCCTCTTTGGACAAGCTACGAATCACAAGGCGGTAGTCAGCGTGTTGACTGGAAGTGGGGGCCTGAGGACCCTAGCCTTGCCTTCTCATTTTTAAAGCACCATTCATGCTGCCTTGAAGCTGCCTTCATAAAACCGATTAGGACGGGCCCCTATTCGCTGGAGTCAGGGCTCGAGGAAGAGAAGACGTTTTCTATAAATAAACAGGGTGCTTCCAGAGTCCCGGGAAGACCTCATCCTGTCACGCTCTAGGGCGAAAGGGAAGCTCGATGTGAGTACTTACCTCCAAGTAAGGCCTTCTAATAGCCTTGCTGAGGCGGAAGCTTCGAGCGGTTTCCACGAGGCCTTAGTCGCAGTTCTGCTTTATTTTCACCTTCGGACGCTTTTCAAGACGCGTAAGGCACAGGCAGGGTGCCCTGTTCCCGACAAGGACACTGAGTACCGGAAGGCTCCCCCGGCCTGCAAAGAAAGTGCCCGGGCCGAAAGCCCTTCCCGCTCACTCTGTGTTTGCCGAGTGCAGGGCAACACACGGCACTCCTCCGGGCGAGAGGTCGCTTTCCCCAGCGCTCCAACGTCTCCAGGAAAACTCTTCTCTGGCGTCCGCCATGCCATGCAAATCTGCCTCACTGTCCTCGACTGAGCTGCACGGGGAAACCCAAACTGCTTGGCATTCCTTCTAGGCACTCATACCTGAAGAACCCATACCTGCAGGAGAAAGCCGGCTTGCGTTCCCACTGCCACTAGAGCAGAGCTCTGCCTTAACGTTACACTGCAGGATCCCCGAAGAGGCTGAGGCCCGATAGCCTCCTTGGTGCATTCCTTGGAAGAGCGAGTTAGCTACAGGCAGAACACCCCGTGAAGAAAAGTGGATTCAGGGAGGGGACCTGTGTGTAGCTAGAGCCTCTTTGGACGAGCTACGAATCACAAGGCGGTAGTCAGCGTGTTGACTGGAAGTGGGGGACTGAGGAGCCAAGCCTTGCCTTCTCATTTTTAAAGCACCATTCATGCTGCCTTGAAGCTACCTGCATAAAACCGTTTGGGATGGGCCCCTAGTCGCTGGAGTCAGGGCTCGTGGAAGAGAAGCCGTTTTCTATAAATAAACAGGGTGCTTCCAGAGTCCCGGGAAGAGCTCTTCCTGCCACGCTCTAGGGCGAACGGGAAGCTCGATGTGAGTACTTACCTCTATGTAAGGCCTTCTAATAGCCCTGCTGAGGAAGAAGCTTCAAGCGGTTTCCACGAGGCCTTAGTCGCAGTTCTGCTTTATTTTCACCTTCGGACGCTTTTCAAGACGCGTAAGGCCCAGGCAGGGTGCCCTGTTCCCGACAAGGACACTGAGTACCGGCAGGCTCCCCCGGCCTGCAAAGAAAGTGCCCGGGCCGAAAGCCCTTCCCACTCACTCTGTGTTTGCCGAGTGCAGGGCAACACACGGCACTCCTCCGGGCGAGAGATCGCTTTGCCCAGCGCTCCAACGTCTCCAGGAAAACTCTTCTCTGGCGTCCCCCATGCCATGCAAATCTGCCTCACTGTCCTCGACTGAGCTGCACGGGGAAACCCAAACTGCTTGGCATTCCTTCTAGGCACTCATACCTGAAGACCCCATACTTGAAGGAGAAAGCCGGCTTGCCTTCCCACTGCCACAAGAGCAGAGCTCTGCCTGTTACACTGCAGGCTCTCCGAAGAGGCTGAGGCCCGATAGCCTCACTGGTGCATTCCTTGGAAGAGCGAGTTAGCTACAGGCAGAACACCCCGTGAAGAAAAGTGGATTCAGGGAGGGGACCTGTGTGTAGCTAGAGCCTCTTTGGACGAGCTACGAATCACAAGGCGGTAGTCAGCGTGTTGACTGGAAGTGGGGGCCTGAGGACCCTAGCCTTGCCTTCTCATTTTTAAAGCACCATTCATGCTGCCTTGAAGCTACCTGCATAAAACCGTTTGGGATGGGCCCCTAGTCGCTGGAGTCAGGTCTCGTGGAAGAGAAGCCGTTTTCTATAAATAAACTGGGTGCTTCCAGAGTCCCGGGAAGAGCTCTTCCTGCCACGCTCTAGGGCGAACGGGAAGCTCGATGTGAGTACTTACCTCTATGTAAGGCCTTCTAATAGCCCTGCTGAGGAAGAAGCTTCAAGCGGTTTCCACGAGGCCTTAGTCGCAGTTCTGCTTTCTTTTCACCTTCGGACGCTTTTCAAGACGCGTAAGGCCCAGGCAGGGTGCCGTGTTCCCGACAAGGACCCTGAGTACCGGCAGGCTCCCCCGGCCTGCAAAGAGACTGCCCGGGCCGAAAGCCCTTCCCGCTCACTCTGTGTTTGCCGAGTGCAGGGCAACACACGGCACTCCTCCGGGCGAGAGGTCGCTTTCCCCAGCGCTCCAACGTCTCCAGGAAAACTCTTCTCTGGCGTCCCCCATGCCATGCAAATCTGCCTCACTGTCCTCGAGTGAGCTGCACGGGGCGACCCAAACTGCTTGGCATTCCTTCTAGGCACTCATACCTGAAGACCGCATAGCTGCAGGAGAAAGCCGGCTAGCCTTCCCACTGCCACTAGAGCAGAGCTCTGCCTGTTACATTGCAGGCTCACCAAAGAGGCTGAAGCCCGATAGGCTCCCTTGTGCATTCCTTGGATGAGCGAGTTAGCTACAGGCAGAACACCCCGTGAAGAAAAGTGGATTCAGGGAGGGGACCTGTGTGTAGCTACAGCCTCTTTGGACGAGCTACGAATCACACGGCGGTAGTCAGCGTGTTGACTGGAAGTGGGGGACTGAGGAGCCAAGCCTTGCCATCTCATTTTTAAAGCACCATTCATGCTGCCTTGAAGCTACCTGCATAAAACCGTTTGGGATGTGCCCCTAGTCGCTGGAGTCAGGGCTCGTGGAAGAGAAGCCGTTTTCTATAAATAAACAGGGTGCTTCCAGAGTCCCGGGAAGAGCTCTTCCTGCCACGCTCTAGGGCGAACGGGAAGCTCGATGTGAGTACTTACCTCTATGTAAGGCCTTCCAATAGCCCTGCTGAGGAAGAAGCTTCAAGCGGTTTCCACGAGGCCTTAGTCGCAGTTCTGCTTTATTTTCACCTTCGGACGCTTTTCAAGACGCGTAAGGCCCAGGCAGGGTGCCGTGTTCCCGACAAGGACCCTGAGTACCGGCAGGCTCCCCCGGCCTGCAAAGAGACTGCCCGGGCCGAAAGCCCTTCCCGCTCACTCTGTGTTTGCCGAGTGCAGGGCAACACACGGCACTCCTCCGGGCGAGAGGTCGCTTTCCCCAGCGCTCCAACGTCTCCAGGAAAACTCTTCTCTGGCGTCCCCCATGCCATGCAAATCTGCCTCACTGTCCTCGACTGAGCTGCACGGGGAGACCCAAACTGCTTGGCATTCCTTCTAGGCACTCATACCTGAAGACCCCATAGCTGCAGGAGAAAGCCGGCTTGCCTTCCCACTGCCACTAGAGCAGAGCTCTGCCTGTAACATTGCAGGCTCACCAAAGAGGCTGAAGCCCGATAGGCTCCCTTGTGCATTCCTTGGATGAGCGAGTTAGCTACAGGCAGAACACCCCGTGAAGAAAAGTGGATTCAGGGAGGGGACCTGTGTGTAGCTACAGCCTCTTTGGACGAGCTACGAATCACACGGCGGTAGTCAGCGTGTTGACTGGAAGTGGGGGACTGAGGAGCCAAGCCTTGCCATCTCATTTTTAAAGCACCATTCATGCTGCCTTGAAGCTACCTGCATAAAACCGTTTGGGATGGGCCCCTAGTCGCTGGAGTCAGGGCTCGTGGAAGAGAAGCCGTTTTCTATAAATAAACAGGGTGCTTCCAGAGTCCCGGGAAGAGCTCTTCCTGCCACGCTCTAGGGCGAACGGGAAGCTCGATGTGAGTACTTACCTCTATGTAAGGCCTTCCAATAGCCCTGCTGAGGAAGAAGCTTCAAGCGGTTTCCACGAGGCCTTAGTCGCAGTTCTGCTTTATTTTCACCTTCGGACGCTTTTCAAGACGCGTAAGGCCCAGGCAGCGTGCCCTGTTCCCGACAAGGACACTGAGTACCGGCAGGCTCCCCCGGCCTGCAAAGAAAGTGCCCGGGCCGAAAGCCCTTCCCACTCACTCTGTGTTTGCCGAGTGCAGGGCAACACACGGCACTCCTCCGGGCGAGAGATCGCTTTCCCCAGCGCTCCAACGTCTCCAGGAAAACTCTTCTCTGGCGTCCCCCATGCCATGCAAATCTGCCTCACTGTCCTCGACTGAGCTGCACGGGGAAACCCAAACTGCTTGGCATTCCTTCTAGGCACTCATACCTGAAGACCCCATACTTGCAGGAGAAAGCCGGCTTGCCTTCCCACTGCCACTAGAGCAGAGCTCTGCCTGTTACACTGCAGGCTCTCCGAAGAGGCTGAGGCCCGATAGCCTCCCTGGTGCATTCCTTGCATGAGCGAGTTAGCTACAGGCAGAACACCCCGTGAAGAAAAGTGGATTCAGGGAGGGGACCTGTGTGTAGCTAGAGCCTCTTTGGACGAGCTACGAATCACAAGGCGGTAGTCAGCGTGTTGACTGGAAGTGGGGGCCTGAGGACCCAAGCCTTGCCTTCTCATTTTTAAAGCACCATTCATGCTGCCTTGTAGCTGCCTGAATAAAACCGATTAGGACGGTCTCCTAGTCGCTGGAGTCAGGGCTCGAGAAAGAGAAGCCGTTTTCTATAAATAAACAGGGTGCTTCCAGAGTCCCGGGAAGAGCTCATCCTGTCACGCTCTAGGGCGAAAGGGAAGCTCGATGTGAGTACTTACCTCCACGTAAGGCTTTCTAATAGCCCTGCAGAGGCGGAAGCTTCGAGCGGTTTCCACGAGGCCTTAGTCGCAGTTCTCCTTTATTTTCACCTTCGTACGCTTTTCAAGACGCGTAAGGCCCTCGCGGGGCGCCCTGTTCCCGACAAAGAAACTGAGTACCGGCAGGCTCCCCCGGCCTGCAAAGAAAGTGCCCGGGCCGAAAGCCCTTCCCGCTCACTCTGTGTTTGCCGAGTGCAGGGCAACACACGGCACTCCTCCGGGCGAGAGGTCGCTTTCCCCAGCGCTCCAACGTCTCCAGGAAAACTCTTCTCTGGCGTCCCCCATGCCATGCAAATCTGCCTCACTGTCCTCGACTGAGCTTCACGTGGAAACCCAAACTGCTTGGCATTCCCTCTAGGCACTCATACCTGAAGAACCCATACCTGAAGGAGAAAGCCGGCTTGCCTTCCCACTGCCACTAGAGCAGAGCTCTGCCTTAACGTTACACTGCAGGATCTCCGAAGAGGCTGAGGCCCGATAGCCTCCTTGGTGCATTCCTTGGAAGAGCGAGTTAGCTACAGGCAGAACACTCCGTGAAGAAAAGTGGATTCAGGGAGGGGACCTGTGTGTAGCTAGAGCCTCTTTGGACGAGCTACGAATCACAAGGCGGTAGTCAGCGTGTTGACTGGAAGTGGGGGACTGAGGAGCCAAGCCTTGCCTTCTCATTTTTAAAGCACCATTCATGCTGCCTTGAAGCTACCTGCATAAAACCGTTTGGGATGGGCCCCTAGTCGCTGGAGTCAGGGCTCGTGGAAGAGAAGAGGTTTTCTATAAATAAACAGGGTTCTTCCAGAGTCCCGGGAAGAGCTCATACTTTCACGCTCTAGGGCGAAAGGGAAGCTCGATGTGAGTACTTACCTCCAGGTAAGGCCGTCTAATAGCCCTGCTGAGGCGGAAACTTCGAGCGGTTTCCCTGAGGCCTTAGTCGCAGTTCTGCTTTATTTTCACCTTCGGACGCTTTTCAAGACGCGTAAGGCCCAGGCAGGGTGCCGTGTTCCCGACAAGGTCACTGAGTATCGGCAGGCTCCCCCGGCCTGCAAAGAAAGGGCCCGGGCCAAAAGCACTTCCCGCTCACTCTGTGTTTGCCGAGTGCAGGGCAACACACGGCACTCCTCCGGGCGAGAGATCGCTTTCCCCAGCGCTCCAACGTCTCCAGGAAAACTCTTCTCTGGCGTCCCCCATGCCATGCAAATCTGCCTCACTGTCCTCGACTGAGCTGCACGGGGAAACCAAAACTGCCTGGCATTCCTTCTAGGCACTCATACCTGAACACCCCATACTTGCAGGAGAAAGCCTGCTTGCGTTCCCACTGCCACTAGGGCAGAGCTCTGCCTGTTACACTGCAGGCTCTCCGAAGAGGCTGAGGCCCGATAGCCTCCCTGGTGCATTCCTTGGATGAGCGAGTTAGCTACAGGCAGAACACTCCGTGAAGAAAAGTGGATTCAGGTAGTGGACGTGTGTGTAGCTAGAGCCTCTTTGGACGAGCTACGAATCACAAGGTGGTAGTCAGCGTGTTGACTGGAACTGGGGGCCTGAGGACCCTAGCCTTGCCTTCTCATTTTTAAAGCACCATTCATGCTGCCTTGAAGCTGCCTGCATAAAACCGATTAGGACGGTCTCCTAGTCGCTGGAGTCAGGGCTCGTGGAAGAGAAGCGGTTTTCTATAAATAAACTGGGTGCTTCCAGAGTCCCGGGAAGAGCTCTTCTGCCACGCTCTAGGGCGAACGGGAAGCTCGATGTGAGTACTTACCTCTATGTAAGGCCTTCTAATAGCCCTGCTGAGGAAGAAGCTTCAAGCGGTTTCCACGAGGCCTTAGTCGCAGTTCTGCTTTATTTTCACCTTCGGACGCTTTTCAAGACGCGTAAGGCCCTCGCGGGGCGCCCTGTTCCCGACAAGGACACTGAGTACCGGCAGGCTCCCCCGGCCTGCAAAGAAAGGGCCCGGGCCGAAAGCCCTTCCCGCTCACTCAGTGTTTACCGAGTGCAGGGCAACACACGGCACTCCTCCGGGCGAGAGGTCGCTTCCCCCAGCGCTCCAACGTCTCCAGGAAAACTCTTCTCTGGCGTCCCCCATGCCATGCAAATCTGCCTCACTGTCCTCGACTGAGCTGCACGGGGAAACCCAAACTTCTTAGCATTCCTTCTAAGCACTCATACCTGAAGACCCCATACTTGAAGGAGAAAGCCGGCTTGCGTTCCCACTGCCACTAGAGCAGTGCTCTGCCTGTTACACTGCATGCTCTCCGAAGAGGCTGAGGCCCGATAGCCTCCCTGGTGCATTCCTTGGATGAGCGAGTTAGCTACAGGCAGAACACCCCGTGAAGAAAAGTGGATTCAAGGAGGGGACCTGTGTGTAGCTACAGCCTCTTTGGACGAGCTACAAATCACACGGCGGTAGTCAGCGTGTTGACTGGAAGTGGGGGCCTGAGGACCCTAGCCTTGCCTTCTCATTTTTAAAGCACCATTCATGCTGCCTTGAAGCTACCTGCATAAAACCGTTTGGGATGGGCCCCTAGTCGCTGGAGTCAGGTCTCGTGGAAGAGAAGCCGTTTTCTATAAATAAACTGGGTGCTTCCAGAGTCCCGGGAAGAGCTCTTCCTGCCACGCTCTAGGGCGAACGGGAAGCTCGATGTGAGTACTTACCTCTATGTAAGGCCTTCCAATAGCCCTGCTGAGGAAGAAGCTTCAAGCGGTTTCCACGAGGCCTTAGTCGCAGTTCTGCTTTATTTTCACCTTCGTAGGCTTTTCAAGACGCGTAAGGCCCAGGCAGGGTGCCCTGTTCCCGACAAGGACACTGGGTACCGGCAGGCTCCCACGGCCTGCAAAGAAAGTGCCCGGGCCGAAAGCCATTCCCGCTCACTCTGTGTTTGCCGAGTGCAGGGCAACACACGGCACTCCTCCGGGCGATAGGTCGCTTTCCCCAACGCTCCAACGTCTCCAGGAAAACTCTTCTCTTGCGTCCCCCATGCCAGGCAAATCTGCCTCTCTGTCCTCGACTGAGCTGCACGGGGAAACCCAAACTGCTTGGCATTCCTTCTAGGCACTCATACCTGAAGACCCCATACCTGCAGGAGAAAGCCGGCTTGCGTTCCCACTGTCACTAGAGCAGAGCTCTGCCTGTTACACTGCAGGGTCTCCAAAGAGGCTGAAGCCCGATAGCCTCCCTGGTGCATTCCTTCGAAGAGCGAGTTAGCTACAGGCAGAACACCCCGTGAAGAAAAGTGGATTCAGGGAGGGGACCTGTGTGTAGCTAGAGCCTCTTTGGACGAGCTACGAATCACAAGGCGGTAGTCAGCGTGTTGACTGGAAGTGGGGGACTGAGGAGCCAAGCCTTGCCTTCTCATTTTTAAAGCACCATTCATGCTGCCTTGAAGCTACCTGCATAAAACCGTTTGGGATGGGCCCCTATTCGCTGGAGTCAGGGCTCGTGGAAGAGAAGCGCTTTTCTATAAATAAACTGGGTGCTTCCAGAGTCCCGGGAAGGGCTCTTCCTGCCACGCTCTATGGCGAACGGGACGCTCGATGTGAGTACTTACCTCTATGTAAGGCCTTCTAATAGCCCTGCTGAGGAAGAAGCTTCAAGCGGTTTCCACGAGGCCTTAGTCGCAGTTCTGCTTTATTTTCACCTTCGGACGCTTTTCAAGACGCGTAAGGCCCTCGCGGGGCGCCCTGTTCCCAACAAGGACACTGAGTACCGGCAGGCTCCCCGGGCCTGCAAAGAAAGTGCCCGGGCCGAAAGCACTTCCCGCTCACTCTGTGTTTGCCGAGTGCAGGGCAACACACGGCACTCCTCCGGGCGAGAGGTCGCTTTCCTCAGCGCTCCAACGTCTCCAGGAAAACTCTTCTCTGGCGTCCCCCATGCCATGCAAATCTGCCTCACTGTCCTCGACTGAGCTGCACGGGGAAACCCAAACTGCTTGGCATTCCTTCTAGGCACTCATACCTGAAGACCCCATACTTGCAGGAGAAAGCCGGCTTGCGTTCCCACTGCCACTAGAGCAGAGCTCTGCCTGTTACACTGCAGGCTCTCCGAAGAGGCTGAGGCCCGATAGCCTCCCTGGTGCATTCCTTGGATGAGCGAGTTAGCTACAGGCAGAACACCCCGTGAAGAAAAGTGGATTCAGGGAGGGGACCTGTGTGTAGCTAGAGCCTCTTTGGACGAGCTACGAATCACAAGGCGGTAGTCAGCGTGTTGACTGGAAGTGGGGGCCTGAGGACCCTAGCCTTGCTTTCTCATTTTTAAAGCACCATTCATGTTGCCTTGAAGCTGCCTGCATAAAACCGATTAGGACGGGCCCCTATTTGCTGGAGTCAGGGCTCGAGGAAGAGAAGACGTTTTCTATAAATAAACAGGGTGCTTCCAGAGTCCCGGGAAGACCTCATCCTGTCACGCTCTAGGGCGAAAGGGAAGCTCGATGTGAGTACTTACCTCCAAGTAAGGCCTTCTTATAGCCTTGCTGAGGCGGAAACTTCGAGCGGTTTCCACGAGGCCTTAGTCGCAGTTCTGCTTTATTTTCACCTTCGTAGGCTTTTCAAGACGCGTAAGGCCCAGGCAGGGTGCCCTGTTCCCGACAAGGACATTGAGTACCGGCAGGCTCCCCCGGCCTGCAAAGAAAGGGCCCGGGTCGAAAGCCCTTCCCGCTCACTCTGTGTTTGCCGAGTGCAGGGCAACACACGGCAGTCCTGCGGGCGAGAGGTCGCTTTCCCCAGCGCTCCAACGTCTCCAGGAAAACTCTTCTCTGGCGTCCCCCATGCCATGCAAATCTGCCTCACTGTCCTCGACTGAGCTGCACGGGGAAACCCAAACTTCTTAGCATTCCTTCTAAGCACTCATACCTGAAGACCCCATACTTGCAGGAGAAAGCCAGCTTGCGTTCCCACTGCCACTAGAGCAGAGCTCTGCCTGTTACATTGCAGGCTCTCCGAAGAGGCTGAGGCCCGATAGCCTCCCTGGTGCATTCCTTGGATGAGCGAGTTAGCTACAGGCAGAACACCCCGTGAAGAAAAGTGGATTCAGGTAGGGGACCTGTGTGTAGCTAGAGCCTCTTTGGACGAGCTACGAATCACAAGGCGGTAGTCAGCGTGTTGACTGGAAGTGGGGGCCTGAGGACCCAAGGCTTGCCTTCTCATTTTTAAAGCACCATTCATGCTGCCTTGAAGCTACCTGCATAAAACCGTTTGGGATGGGCCCCTAGTCGCTGGAGTCAGGGCTCGTCGAAGAGAAGCCGTTTTCTATAAATAAACTGGGTGCTTCCAGAGTCCCGGGAAGAGCTCTTCCTGCCACGCTCTAGTGCGAACGGGAAGCTCGATGTGAGTACTTACCTGTATGTAAGGCCTTCTAATAGCCCTGCTGAGGAAGAAGCTTCAAGCGGTTTCCACGAGGCCTTAGTCGCAGTTCTGCTTTATTTTCACCTTCGGACGCTTTTCAAGACGCGTAAGGCCCAGGCAGGGTGCCCTGTTCCCGACAAGGACACTGAGTACCGGCAGGCTTCCCCGGCCTGCAAAGAAAGTGCCCTGGCCGAAATCCCTTCCCGCTCACTCTGTGTTTGCCGAGTGCAGGGCAACACACGGCACTCCTCCGGGCGAGAGGTCGCTTTCCCCAGCGCTCCAACGTCTCCAGGAAAACTCTTCTCTGGCGTCCCCCATGCCATGCAAATCTGCCTCACTGTCCTCGACTGAGCTGCACGCGGAAACCCAAACTGCTTGGCATTCCTTCTAGGCACTCATACCTGAAGACCCCATACTTGCAGGAGAAAGCCGGCTTGCGTTCCCACTGCCACTAGAGCAGAGCTCTGCGTGTTACACTGCAGGCTCTCCGAAGAGGCTGAGGCCCGATAGCCTCCCTGGTGCATTCCTTGGATGAGCGAGTTAGCTACAGGCAGAACACCCCGTGAAGAAAAGTGGATTCAGGGAGGGGAACTGTGTGTAGCTAGAGCCTCTTTGGACGAGCTACGAATCAGAAGGCGGTAGTCAGCGTGTTGACTGGAACTGGGGGCCTGAGGACCCTAGCCTTGCCTTCTCATTTTTAAAGCACCATTCATGCTGCCTTGAAGCTGCCTGCATAAAACCGATTAGGACGGGCCCATATTCGCTGGAGTCAGGGCTCGAGGAAGAGAAGACGTTTTCTATAAATAAACAGGGTGCTTCCAGAGTCCCGGGAAGACCTCATCCTGTCACGCTCTAGGGCGAAAGGGAAGCTCGATGTGAGTACTTACCTCCAAGTAAGGCCTTCTTATAGCCTTGCTGAGGCGGAAGCTTCGAGCGGTTTCCACGAGGCCTTAGTCGCAGTTCTGCTTTATTTTCACCTTCGGACGCTTTGCAAGACGCGTAAGGCCCAGGAAGGGTGCCCTGTTCCCGACAAGGACACTGGGTACCGGCAGGCTCCCCCGGCCTGCAAAGAAAGTGCCCGGGCCGAAAGCCCTTCCCGCTCACTCTGTGTTTGCCGAGTGCAGGGCAACACACGGCACTCCTCCGGGCGAGAGGTCGCTTTCCCCAGCGCTCCAACGTGTCCAGGAAAACTCTTCTCTTGCGTCCCCCATGCCAGGCAAATCTGCCTCACTGTCCTCGACTGAGCTGCACGGGGAAACCCAAACTGCTTGGCATTCCTTCTAGGCACTCATACCTGAAGACCCCATACCTGCAGGAGAAAGCCGGCTTGCCTTCCCACTGCCACTAGAGCAGAGCTCTGCCTGTTACATTGCAGGCTCTCCAAAGAGGCTGAAGCCCGATAGCCTCCCTGGTGCATTCCTTCGAAGAGCGAGTTAGCTACAGGCAGAACACCCCGTGAAGAAAAGTGGATTCAGGGAGGGGACCTGTGTGTAGCTAGAGCCTCTTTGGACGAGCTACGAATCACAAGGCGGTAGTCAGCGTGTTGACTGGAAGTGGGGGACTGAGGAGCCAAGCCTTGCCTTCTCATTTTTAAAGCACCATTCATGCTGCCTTGAAGCTACCTGCATAAAACCGTTAGGGATGGGCCCCTAGTCGCTGGAGTCAGGGCTCGTGGAAGAGAAGCGGTTTTCTATAAATAAACTGGGTGCTTCCAGAGTCCCGGGAAGAGCTCTTCTGCCACGTTCTAGGGCGAACGGGAAGCTCGATGTGAGTACTTACCTCTATGTAAGGCCTTCTAATAGCCCTGCTGAGGAAGAAGCTTCAAGCGGTTTCCACGAGGCCTTAGTCGCAGTTCTGCTTTATTTTCACCTTCGGACGCTTTTCAAGACGCGTAAGGCCCTCGCGGGGCGCCCTGTTCCCGACAAGGACACTGAGTACCGGCAGGCTCCCCCGGCTTGCAAAGAAAGGGCCCGGGCCGAAAGCCCTTCCCGCTCACTCTGTGTTTGCCGAGTGCAGGGCAACACACGGCACTCCTCCGGGCGAGAGGTCGCTTCCCCCAGCGCTCCAACGTCTCCAGGAAAACTCTTCTCTGGCGTCCCCCATGCCATGCAAATCTGCCTCACTGTCCTCGACTGAGCTGCACGGGGAAACCCAAACTGCTTGGCATTCCTTCTAGGCACTCATACCTGAAGACCCCATACTTGCAGGAGAAAGCCGGGTTGCGTTCCCACTGCCACTAGAGCAGAGCTCTGCCTGTTACACTGCAGGCTCTCCGAAGAGGCTGAGGCCCGATAGCCTCCCTGGTGCATTCCTTGGATGAGCGAGTTAGCTACAGGCAGAACACCCCGTGAAGAAAAGTGGATTCAGGTAGGGGACCTGTGTGTAGCTAGAGCCTCTTTGGACGAGCTACGAATCACAAGGTGGTAGTCAGCGTGTTGACTGGAAGTGGGGGACTGAGGACCCAAGGCTTGCCTTCTCATTTTTAAAGCACCATTCATGCTGCCTTGAAGCTACCTGCATAAAACCGTTTGGGATGGGCCCCTAGTCGCTGGAGTCAGGGCTCGTGGAAGAGAAGCGGTTTTCTATAAATAAACTGGGTGCTTCCAGAGTCCCGGGAAGAGCTCTTCCTGCCACGCTCTAGGGCGAACGGGAAGCTCGATGTGAGTACTTACCTGTATGTAAGGCCTTCTAATAGCCCTGCTGAGGAAGAAGCTTCAAGCGGTTTCCACGAGGTCTTAGTCGCAGTTCTGCTTTATTTTCACCTTCGGACGCTTTTCAAGACGCGTAAGGCCCAGGCAGGGTGCCGTGTTCCCGACAAGGACCCTGAGTACCGGCAGGCTCCCCCGACCTGCAAAGAAAGTGCCCTGGCCGAAATCCCTTCCCGCTCACTCTGTGTTTGCCGAGTGCAGGGCAACACACGGCACTCCCCCGGGCGAGAGGTCGCTTTCCCCAGCGCTCCAACGTCTCCAGGAAAACTCTTCTCTGGCGTCCCCCATGCCATGCAAAT
This sequence comes from Mesoplodon bidens, assembly GCF_964165515.1. Lineage (NCBI taxonomy): Eukaryota > Metazoa > Chordata > Mammalia > Artiodactyla > Ziphiidae > Mesoplodon > Mesoplodon bidens. The sequence goes on from NW_027671198.1 coordinate 102,931, forward strand.
CTGCCTCACTGTCCTCGACTGAGCTGCACGGGGAAACCCAAACTGCTTGGCATTCCTTCTACGAACACATACCTGAAGACCCCATACTTGCAGGAGAAAGCCTGCTTGCCTTCCCACTGCCACTAGAGCAGAGCTCTGCCTGTTACATTGCAGGCTCTCCAAAGAGGCTGAAGCCCGATAGCCTCCCTGGTGCATTCCTTGGATGAGCGAGTTAGCTACAGGCAGAACACCCCGTGAAGAAAACTGGATTCAGGGAGGGGACCTGTGTGTAGCTAGAGCCTCTTTGGACGAGCTAAGAATCACAAGGCGGTAGTCAGCGTGTTGACTGGAAGTGGGGGACTGAGGAGCCAAGCCTTGCCTTCTCATTTTTAAAGCACCATTCATGCTGCCTTGAAGCTACCTGCATAAAACCGTTTGGGATGGGCCCCTAGTCGCTGGAGTCAGGGCTCGTGGAAGAGAAGCGGTTTTCTATAAATAAACTGGGTGCTTCCAGAGTCCCGGGAAGAGCTCTTCTGCCACGTTCTAGGGCGAACGGGAAGCTCGATGTGAGTACTTACCTCTATGTAAGGCCTTCTAATAGCCCTGCTGAGGAAGAAGCTTCAAGCGGTTTCCACGAGGCCTTAGTCGCAGTTCTGCTTTATTTTCACCTTCGGACGCTTTTCAAGACGCGTAAGGCCCTCGCGGGGCGCCCTGTTCCCGACAAGGACACTGAGTACCGGCAGGCTCCCCCGGCCTGCAAAGAAAGGGCCCGGGCCGAAAGCCCTTCCCGCTCACTCTGTGTTTGCCGAGTGCAGGGCAACACACGGCACTCCTCCGGGCGAGAGGTCGCTTCCCCCAGCGCTCCAACGTCTCCAGGAAAACTCTTCTCTGGCGTCCCCCATGCCATGCAAATCTGCCTCACTGTCCTCGACTGAGCTGCACGGGGAAACCCAAACTTCTTAGCATTCCTTCTAAGCACTCATACTTGAACACCCCATACTTGAAGGAGAAAGCCGGCTTGCGTTCCCACTGCCACTAGAGCAGTGCTCTTCCTGTTACACTGCATGCTCTCCGAAGAGGCTGAGGCCCGATATCCTCCCTGGTGCATTCCTTGGATGAGCGAGTTAGCTACAGGCAGAACAGCCCGTGAAGAAAAGTGGATTCAGGGAGGGGACCTGTGTGTAGCTACAGCCTCTTTGGACGAGCTACGAATCACACGGCGGTAGTCAGCGTGTTGACTGGAAGTGGGGGCCTGAGGACCCTAGCCTTGCCTTCTCATTTTTAAAGCACCATTCATGCTGCCTTGAAGCTGCCTGCATAAAACCGATTAGGACGGGCCCCTATTCGCTGGAGTCAGGGCTCGAGGATGAGAAGACGTTTTCTATAAATAAACAGGGTGCTTCCAGAGTCCCGGGAAGACCTCATCCTGTCATGCTCTAGGGCGAAAGGGAAGCTCGATGTGAGTACTTACCTCCAAGTAAGGCCTTCTTATAGCCTTGCTGAGGCGGAAGCTTCGAGCGGTTTCCACGAGGCCTTAGTCGCAGTTCTGCTTTATTTTCACCTTCGTAGGCTTTTCAAGACGCGTAAGGCCCAGGCAGGGTGCCCTGTTCCCGACAAGGACACTGAGTACCGGCAGGCTCCCCCGGCCTGCAAAGAAAGGGCCCGGGCCGAAAGCCCTTCCCGCTCACTCTGTGTTTGCCGAGTGCAGGGCAACACACGGCACTCCTCCGGGCGAGAGGTCGCTTTCCCCAGCGCTCCAACGTCTCCAGGAAAACTCTTCTCTGGCGTCCCCCATGCCATGCAAATCTGCCTCACTGTCCTCGACTGAGCTGCACGCGGAAACCCAAACTGCTTGGCATTCCTTCTAGGCACTCATACCTGAAGACCCCATACTTGCAGGAGAAAGCCGGCTTGCGTTCCCACTGCCACTAGAGCAGAGCTCTGCCTGTTACACTGCAGGCTCTCCGAAGAGGCTGAGGCCCGATAGCCTCCCTGGTGCATTCCTTGGATGAGCGAGTTAGCTACAGGCAGAACACCCCGTGAAGAAAAGTGGATTCAGGGAGGGGACCTGTGTGTAGCTAGAGCCTCTTTGGACGAGCTACGAATCAGAAGGCGGTAGTCAGCGTGTTGACTGGAACTGGGGGCCTGAGGACCCTAGCCTTGCCTTCTCATTTTTAAAGCACCATTCATGCTGCCTTGAAGCTGCCTGCATAAAACCGATTAGGACGGGCCCATATTCGCTGGAGTCAGGGCTCGAGGATGAGAAGACGTTTTCTATAAATAAACAGGGTGCTTCCAGAGTCCCGGGAAGACCTCATCCTGTCACGCTCTAGGGCAAAAGGGAAGCTCGATGTGAGTACTTACCTCCAAGTAAGGCCTTCTTATAGCCTTGCTGAGGCGGAAGCTTCGAGCGGTTTCCACGAGGCCTTAGTCGCAGTTCTGCTTTATTTTCACCTTCGGACGCTTTGCAAGACGCGTAAGGCCCAGGCAGGGTGCCCTGTTCCCGACAAGGACACTGGGTACCGGCAGGCTCCCCCGGCCTGCAAAGAAAGTGCCCGGGCCGAAAGCCCTTCCCGCTCACTCTGTGTTTGCCGAGTGCAGGGCAACACACGGCACTCCTCCGGGCGAGAGGTCGCTTTCACCAGCGCTCCAACGTCTCCAGGAAAACTCTTCTCTTGCGTCCCCCATGCCAGGCAAATCTGCCTCACTGTCCTCGACTGAGCTGCACGGGGAAACCCAAACTGCTTGGCATTCCTTCTAGGCACTCATACCTGAAGACCCCATACCTGCAGGAGAAAGCCGGCTTGCCTTCCCACTGCCACTAGAGCAGAGCTCTGCCTGTTACATTGCAGGCTCTCCAAAGAGGCTGAAGCCCGATAGCCTCCCTGGTGCATTCCTTCGAAGAGCGAGTTAGCTACAGGCAGAACACCCCGTGAAGAAAACTGGATTCAGGGAGGGGACCTGTGTGTAGCTAGAGCCTCTTTGGACGAGCTACGAATCACAAGGCGGTAGTCAGCGTGTTGACTGGAAGTGGGGGACTGAGGAGCCAAGCCTTGCCTTCTCATTTTTAAAGCACCATTCATGCTGCCTTGAAGCTACCTGCATAAAACCGTTTGGGATGGGCCCCTATTCGCTGGAGTCAGGGCTCGTGGAAGAGAAGCGCTTTTCTATAAATAAACTGGGTGCTTCCAGAGTCCCGGGAAGGGCTCTTCCTGCCACGCTCTATGGCGAACGGGACGCTCGATGTGAGTACTTACCTCTATGTAAGGCCTTCTAATAGCCCTGCTGAGGAAGAAGCTTCAAGCGGTTTCCACGAGGCCTTAGTCGCAGTTCTGCTTTATTTTCACCTTCGGACGCTTTTCAAGACGCGTAAGGCCCTCGCGGGGCGCCCTGTTCCCGACAAGGACACTGAGTACCGGCAGGCTCCCCCGGCCTGCAAAGAAAGTGCCCGGGCCGAAAGCCCTTCCCGCTCACTCTGTGTTTGCCGAGTGCAGGGCAACACACGGCACTCCTCCGGGCGAGAGGTCGCTTTCCCCAGCGCTCCAACGTCTCCAGGAAAACTCTTCTCTGGCGTCCCCCATGCCATGCAAATCTGCCTCACTGTCCTCGACTGAGCTGCACGGGGAAACCCAAACTTCTTAGCATTCCTTCTAAGCACTCATACCTGAAGACCCCATACTTGCAGGAGAAAGCCAGCTTGCGTTCCACTGCCACTAGAGCAGAGCTCTGCCTGTTACATTGCAGGCTCTCCGAAGAGGCTGAGGCCCGATAGCCTCCCTGGTGCATTCCTTGGATGAGCGAGTTAGCTACAGGCAGAACACCCCGTGAAGAAAAGTGGATTCAGGGAGGGGACTTGTGTGTAGCTAGAGCCTCTTTGGACGAGCTACGAATCACAAGGCGGTAGTAGGCGTGTTGACTGGAAGTGGGGGCCTGAGGACCCAAGCCTTGCCTTCTCATTTTTAAAGCACCATTCATGCTGCCTTGAAGCTACCTGCATAAAACCGTTTGGGATGGGCCCCTAGTCGCTGGAGTCAGGGCTCGTCGAAGAGAAGCCGTTTTCTATAAATAAACTGGGTGCTTCCAGAGTCCCGGGAAGAGCTCTTCCTGCCACGCTCTAGTGCGAACGGGAAGCTCGATGTGAGTACTTACCTGTATGTAAGGCCTTCTAATAGCCCTGCTGAGGAAGAAGCTTCAAGCGGTTTCCACGAGGCCTTAGTCGCAGTTCTGCTTTATTTTCACCTTCGGACGCTTTTCAAGACGCGTAAGGCCCAGGCAGGGTGCCCTGTTCCCGACAAGGACACTGAGTACCGGCAGGCTCCCCCGGCCTGCAAAGAAAGTGCCCGGGCCGAAATCCCTTCCCGCTCACTCTGTGTTTGCCGAGTGCAGGGCAACACACGGCAGTCCTGCGGGCGAGAGGTCGCTTTCCCCAGCGCTCCAACGTCTCCAGGAAAACTCTTCTCTGGCGTCCCCCATGCCATGCAAATCTGCCTCACTGTCCTCCACTGAGCTGCACGGGGAAACCCAAACTTCTTAGCATTCCTTCTAAGCACTCATACCTGAAGACCCCATACTTGCAGGAGAAAGCCGGCTTGCGTTCCCACAGCCACTAGAGCAGAGCTCTGCCTGTTACACTGCAGGCTCTCCGAAGAGGCTGAGGCCCGATAGCCTCCCTGGTGCATTCCTTGGATGAGCGAGTTAGCTACAGGCAGAACACCCCGTGAAGAAAAGTGGATTCAGGGAGGGGACCTGTGTGTAGCTAGAGCCTCTTTGGACGAGCTACGAATCACAAGGCGGTAGTCAGCGTGTTGACTGGAAGTGGGGGCCTGAGGACCCTAGCCTTGCCTTCTCATTTTTAAAGCACCATTCATGCTGCCTTGAAGCTACCTGCATAAACCCGATTAGGACGGGCCCCTATTCGCTGGAGTCAGGGCTCGAGGAAGAGAAGACGTTTTCTATAAATAAACAGGGTGCTTCCAGAGTCCCGGGAAGACCTCATCCTGTCACGCTCTAGGGCGAAAGGGAAGCTCGATGTGAGTACCTACCTCCAAGTAAGGCCTTCTTATAGCCTTGCTGAGGCGGAAGCTTCGAGCGGTTTCCACGAGGCCTTAGTCGCAGTTCTGCTTTATTTTCACCTTCGGACGCTTTTCAAGACGCGTAAGGCCCTCGCGGGGCGCCCTGTTCCCGACAAGGACACTGAGTACCGGCAGGCTCCCCCGGCCTGCAAAGAAAGGGCCCGGGCCGAAAGCCCTTCCCGTTCACTCTGTGTTTGCCGAGTGCAGGGCAACACACGGCACTCCTCCGGGGGAGAGGTCGCTTCCCCCAGCGCTCCAACGTCTCCAGGAAAACTCTTCTCTGGCGTCCCCCATGCCATGCAAATCTGCCTCACTGTCCTCGACTGAGCTGCACGGGGAAACCCAAACTGCTTGGCATTCCTTCTAGGCACTCATACCTGAAGACCCCATACTTGCAGGAGAAAGCCGGCTTGCGTTCCCACTGCCACTAGAGCAGAGCTCTGCCTGTTACACTGCAGGCTCTCCAAAGAGGCTGAAGCCCGATAGCCTCCCTGGTGCATTCCTTCGAAGAGCGAGTTAGCTACAGGCAGAACACCCCGTGAAGAAAAGTGGATTCAGGGAGGGGACCTGTGTGTAGCTAGAGCCTCTTTGGACGAGCTACGAATCACAAGGCGGTAGTCAGCGTGTTGACTGGAACTGGGGGCCTGAGGACCCTAGCCTTGCCTTCTCATTTTTAAAGCACCATTCATGCTGCCTTGAAGCTGCCTGCATAAAACCGATTAGGACGGGCCCATATTCGCTGGAGTCAGGGCTCGAGGAAGAGAAGATGTTTTCTATAAATAAACAGGGTGCTTCCAGAGTCCCGGGAAGACCTCATCCTGTCACGCTCTAGGGCGAAAGGGAAGCTCGATGTGAGTACTTACCTCCAAGTAAGGCCTTCTTATAGCCTTGCTGAGGCGGAAGCTTCGAGCGGTTTCCACGAGGCCTTAGTCGCAGTTCTGCTTTATTTTCACCTTCGGACGCTTTGCAAGACGCGTAAGGCCCAGGCAGGGTGCCCTGTTCCCGACAAGGACACTGGGTACCGGCAGGCTCCCCCGGCCTGCAAAGAAAGTGCCCGGGCCGAAAGCCCTTCCCGCTCACTCTGTGTTTGCCGAGTGCAGGGCAACACACGGCACTCCTCCGGGCGAGAGGTCGCTTTCCCCAGCGCTCCAACGTCTCCAGGAAAACTCTTCTCTGGCGTCCCCCATGCCATGCAAATCTGCCTCACTGTCCTCGACTGAGCTGCACGGGGAAACCCAAACTGCTTGGCATTCCTTCTAGGCACTCATACCTGAAGACCCCATACTTGCAGGAGAAAGCCGGCTTGCGTTCCCACTGCCACTAGAGCAGAGCTCTGCCTGTTACACTGCAGGCTCTCCGAAGAGGCTGAGGCCCGATAGCCTCCCTGGTGCATTCCTTGGATGAGCGAGTTAGCTACAGGCAGAACACCCCGTGAAGAAAAGTGGATTCAGGTAGGGGACCTGTGTGTAGCTAGAGCCTCTTTGGACGAGCTACGAATCACAAGGCGGTAGTCAGCGTGTTGACTGGAAGTGGGGGCCTGAGGACCCAAGGCTTGCCTTCTCATTTTTAAAGCACCATTCATGCTGCCTTGAAGCTACCTGCATAAAACCGTTTGGGATGGGCCCCTAGTCGCTGGAGTCAGGGCTCGTCGAAGAGAAGCCGTTTTCTATAAATAAACTGGGTGCTTCCAGAGTCCCGGGAAGAGCTCTTCCTGCCACGCTCTAGTGCGAACGGGAAGCTCGATGTGAGTACTTACCTGTATGTAAGGCCTTCTAATAGCCCTGCTGAGGAAGAAGCTTCAAGCGGTTTCCACGAGGCCTTAGTCGCAGTTCTGCTTTATTTTCACCTTCGGACGCTTTTCAAGACGCGTAAGGCCCAGGCAGGGTGCCCTGTTCCCGACAAGGACACTGAGTACCGGCAGGCTTCCCCGGCCTGCAAAGAAAGTGCCCTGGCCGAAATCCCTTCCCGCTCACTCTGTGTTTGCCGAGTGCAGGGCAACACACGGCACTCCTCCGGGCGAGAGGTCGCTTTCCCCAGCGCTCCAACGTCTCCAGGAAAACTCTTCTGTGGCGTCCCCCATGCCATGCAAATCTGCCTCACTGTCCTCGACTGAGCTGCACGCGGAAACCCAAACTGCTTGGCATTCCTTCTAGGCACTCATACCTGAAGACCCCATACTTGCAGGAGAAAGCCGGCTTGCGTTCCCACTGCCACTAGAGCAGAGCTCTGCGTGTTACACTGCAGGCTCTCCGAAGAGGCTGAGGCCCGATAGCCTCCCTGGTGCATTCCTTGGATGAGCGAGTTAGCTACAGGCAGAACACCCCGTGAAGAAAAGTGGATTCAGGGAGGGGAACTGTGTGTAGCTAGAGCCTCTTTGGACGAGCTACGAATCAGAAGGCGGTAGTCAGCGTGTTGACTGGAACTGGGGGCCTGAGGACCCTAGCCTTGCCTTCTCATTTTTAAAGCACCATTCATGCTGCCTTGAAGCTGCCTGCATAAAACCGATTAGGACGGGCCCATATTCGCTGGAGTCAGGGCTCGAGGAAGAGAAGACGTTTTCTATAAATAAACAGGGTGCTTCCAGAGTCCCGGGAAGACCTCATCCTGTCACGCTCTAGGGCGAAAGGGAAGCTCGATGTGAGTACTTACCTCCAAGTAAGGCCTTCTTATAGCCTTGCTGAGGCGGAAGCTTCGAGCGGTTTCCACGAGGCCTTAGTCGCAGTTCTGCTTTATTTTCACCTTCGGACGCTTTGCAAGACGCGTAAGGCCCAGGAAGGGTGCCCTGTTCCCGACAAGGACACTGGGTACCGGCAGGCTCCCCCGGCCTGAAAAGAAAGTGCCCGGGCCGAAAGCCCTTCCCGCTCACTCTGTGTTTGCCGAGTGCAGGGCAACACACGGCACTCCTCCGGGCGAGAGGTCGCTTTCCCCAGCGCTCCAACGTGTCCAGGAAAACTCTTCTCTTGCGTCCCCCATGCCAGGCAAATCTGCCTCACTGTCCTCGACTGAGCTGCACGGGGAAACCCAAACTGCTTGGCATTCCTTCTAGGCACTCATACCTGAAGACCCCATACCTGCAGGAGAAAGCCGGCTTGCCTTCCCACTGCCACTAGAGCAGAGCTCTGCCTGTTACATTGCAGGCTCTCCAAAGAGGCTGAAGCCCGATAGCCTCCCTGGTGCATTCCTTCGAAGAGCGAGTTAGCTACAGGCAGAACACCCCGTGAAGAAAAGTGGATTCAGGGAGGGGACCTGTGTGTAGCTAGAGCCTCTTTGGACGAGCTACGAATCACAAGGCGGTAGTCAGCGTGTTGACTGGAAGTGGGGGACTGAGGAGCCAAGCCTTGCCTTCTCATTTTTAAAGCACCATTCATGCTGCCTTGAAGCTACCTGCATAAAACCGTTAGGGATGGGCCCCTAGTCGCTGGAGTCAGGGCTCGTGGAAGAGAAGCGGTTTTCTATAAATAAACTGGGTGCTTCCAGAGTCCCGGGAAGAGCTCTTCTGCCACGTTCTAGGGCGAACGGGAAGCTCGATGTGAGTACTTACCTCTATGTAAGGCCTTCTAATAGCCCTGCTGAGGAAGAAGCTTCAAGCGGTTTCCACGAGGCCTTAGTCGCAGTTCTGCTTTATTTTCACCTTCGGACGCTTTTCAAGACGCGTAAGGCCCTCGCGGGGCGCCCTGTTCCCGACAAGGACACTGAGTACCGGCAGGCTCCCCCGGCTTGCAAAGAAAGGGCCCGGGCCGAAAGCCCTTCCCGCTCACTCTGTGTTTGCCGAGTGCAGGGCAACACACGGCACTCCTCCGGGCGAGAGGTCGCTTCCCCCAGCGCTCCAACGTCTCCAGGAAAACTCTTCTCTGGCGTCCCCCATGCCATGCAAATCTGCCTCACTGTCCTCGACTGAGCTGCACGGGGAAACCCAAACTGCTTGGCATTCCTTCTAGGCACTCATACCTGAAGACCCCATACTTGCAGGAGAAAGCCGGGTTGCGTTCCCACTGCCACTAGAGCAGAGCTCTGCCTGTTACACTGCAGGCTCTCCGAAGAGGCTGAGGCCCGATAGCCTCCCTGGTGCATTCCTTGGATGAGCGAGTTAGCTACAGGCAGAACACCCCGTGAAGAAAAGTGGATTCAGGTAGGGGACCTGTGTGTAGCTAGAGCCTCTTTGGACGAGCTACGAATCACAAGGTGGTAGTCAGCGTGTTGACTGGAAGTGGGGGACTGAGGACCCAAGGCTTGCCTTCTCATTTTTAAAGCACCATTCATGCTGCCTTGAAGCTACCTGCATAAAACCGTTTGGGATGGGCCCCTAGTCGCTGGAGTCAGGGCTCGTGGAAGAGAAGCGGTTTTCTATAAATAAACTGGGTGCTTCCAGAGTCCCGGGAAGAGCTCTTCCTGCCACGCTCTAGGGCGAACGGGAAGCTCGATGTGAGTACTTACCTGTATGTAAGGCCTTCTAATAGCCCTGCTGAGGAAGAAGCTTCAAGCGGTTTCCACGAGGTCTTAGTCGCAGTTCTGCTTTATTTTCACCTTCGGACGCTTTTCAAGACGCGTAAGGCCCAGGCAGGGTGCCCTGTTCCACACAAGGACACTGAGTACCGGCAGGCTCCCCCGACCTGCAAAGAAAGTGCCCTGGCCGAAATCCCTTCCCGCTCACTCTGTGTTTGCCGAGTGCAGGGCAACACACGGCACTCCCCCGGGCGAGAGGTCGCTTTCCCCAGCGCTCCAACGTCTCCAGGAAAACTCTTCTCTGGCGTCCCCCATGCCATGCAAATCTGCCTCACTGTCCTCGACTGAGCTGCACGGGGAAACCCAAACTGCTTGGCATTCCTTCTACGAACACATACCTGAAGACCCCATACTTGCAGGAGAAAGCCTGCTTGCCTTCCCACTGCCACTAGAGCAGAGCTCTGCCTGTTACATTGCAGGCTCTCCAAAGAGGCTGAAGCCCGATAGCCTCCCTGGTGCATTCCTTGGATGAGCGAGTTAGCTACAGGCAGAACACCCCGTGAAGAAAACTGGATTCAGGGAGGGGACCTGTGTGTAGCTAGAGCCTCTTTGGACGAGCTAAGAATCACAAGGCGGTAGTCAGCGTGTTGACTGGAAGTGGGGGACTGAGGAGCCAAGCCTTGCCTTCTCATTTTTAAAGCACCATTCATGCTGCCTTGAAGCTACCTGCATAAAACCGTTTGGGATGGGCCCCTAGTCGCTGGAGTCAGGGCTCGTGGAAGAGAAGCGGTTTTCTATAAATAAACTGGGTGCTTCCAGAGTCCCGGGAAGAGCTCTTGTGCCACGTTCTAGGGCGAACGGGAAGCTCGATGTGAGTACTTACCTCTATGTAAGGCCTTCTAATAGCCCTGCTGAGGAAGAAGCTTCAAGCGGTTTCCACGAGGCCTTAGTCGCAGTTCTGCTTTATTTTCACCTTCGGACGCTTTTCAAGACGCGTAAGGCCCTCGCGGGGCGCCCTGTTCCCGACAAGGACACTGAGTACCGGCAGGCTCCCCCGGCCTGCAAAGAAAGGGCCCGGGCCGAAAGCCCTTCCCGCTCACTCTGTGTTTGCCGAGTGCAGGGCAACACACGGCACTCCTCCGGGCGAGAGGTCGCTTCCCCCAGCGCTCCAACGTCTCCAGGAAAACTCTTCTCTGGCGTCCCCCATGCCATGCAAATCTGCCTCACTGTCCTCGACTGAGCTGCACGGGGAAACCCAAACTTCTTAGCATTCCTTCTAAGCACTCATACTTGAACACCCCATACTTGAAGGAGAAAGCCGGCTTGCGTTCCCACTGCCACTAGAGCAGTGCTCTTCCTGTTACACTGCATGCTCTCCGAAGAGGCTGAGGCCCGATATCCTCCCTGGTGCATTCCTTGGATGAGCGAGTTAGCTACAGGCAGAACAGCCCGTGAAGAAAAGTGGATTCAGGGAGGGGACCTGTGTGTAGCTACAGCCTCTTTGGACGAGCTACGAATCACACGGCGGTAGTCAGCGTGTTGACTGGAAGTGGGGGCCTGAGGACCCTAGCCTTGCCTTCTCATTTTTAAAGCACCATTCATGCTGCCTTGAAGCTGCCTGCATAAAACCGATTAGGACGGGCCCCTATTCGCTGGAGTCAGGGCTCGAGGATGAGAAGACGTTTTCTATAAATAAACAGGGTGCTTCCAGAGTCCCGGGAAGACCTCATCCTGTCATGCTCTAGGGCGAAAGGGAAGCTCGATGTGAGTACTTACCTCCAAGTAAGGCCTTCTTATAGCCTTGCTGAGGCGGAAGCTTCGAGCGGTTTCCACGAGGCCTTAGTCGCAGTTCTGCTTTATTTTCACCTTCGTAGGCTTTTCAAGACGCGTAAGGCCCAGGCAGGGTGCCCTGTTCCCGACAAGGACACTGAGTACCGGCAGGCTCCCCCGGCCTGCAAAGAAAGGGCCCGGGCCGAAAGCCCTTCCCGCTCACTCTGTGTTTGCCGAGTGCAGGGCAACACACGGCACTCCTCCGGGCGAGAGGTCGCTTTCCCCAGCGCTCCAACGTCTCCAGGAAAACTCTTCTCTGGCGTCCCCCATGCCATGCAAATCTGCCTCACTGTCCTCGACTGAGCTGCACGCGGAAACCCAAACTGCTTGGCATTCCTTCTAGGCACTCATACCTGAAGACCCCATACTTGCAGGAGAAAGCCGGCTTGCGTTCCCACTGCCACTAGAGCAGAGCTCTGCCTGTTACACTGCAGGCTCTCCGAAGAGGCTGAGGCCCGATAGCCTCCCTGGTGCATTCCTTGGATGAGCGAGTTAGCTACAGGCAGAACACCCCGTGAAGAAAAGTGGATTCAGGGAGGGGACCTGTGTGTAGCTAGAGCCTCTTTGGACGAGCTACGAATCAGAAGGCGGTAGTCAGCGTGTTGACTGGAACTGGGGGCCTGAGGACCCTAGCCTTGCCTTCTCATTTTTAAAGCACCATTCATGCTGCCTTGAAGCTGCCTGCATAAAACCGATTAGGACGGGCCCATATTCGCTGGAGTCAGGGCTCGAGGAAGAGAAGACGTTTTCTATAAATAAACAGGGTGCTTCCAGAGTCCCGGGAAGACCTCATCCTGTCACGCTCTAGGGCGAAAGGGAAGCTCGATGTGAGTACTTACCTCCAAGTAAGGCCTTCTTATAGCCTTGCTGAGGCGGAAGCTTCGAGCGGTTTCCACGAGGCCTTAGTCGCAGTTCTGCTTTATTTTCACCTTCGGACGCTTTGCAAGACGCGTAAGGCCCAGGCAGGGTGCCCTGTTCCCGACAAGGACACTGGGTACCGGCAGGCTCCCCCGGCCTGCAAAGAAAGTGCCCGGGCCGAAAGCCCTTCCCGCTCACTCTGTGTTTGCCGAGTGCAGGGCAACACACGGCACTCCTCCGGGCGAGAGGTCGCTTTCACCAGCGCTCCAACGTCTCCAGGAAAACTCTTCTCTTGCGTCCCCCATGCCAGGCAAATCTGCCTCACTGTCCTCGACTGAGCTGCACGGGGAAACCCAAACTGCTTGGCATTCCTTCTAGGCACTCATACCTGAAGACCCCATACCTGCAGGAGAAAGCCGGCTTGCCTTCCCACTGCCACTAGAGCAGAGCTCTGCCTGTTACATTGCAGGCTCTCCAAAGAGGCTGAAGCCCGATAGCCTCCCTGGTGCATTCCTTCGAAGAGCGAGTTAGCTACAGGCAGAACACCCCGTGAAGAAAACTGGATTCAGGGAGGGGACCTGTGTGTAGCTAGAGCCTCTTTGGACGAGCTACGAATCACAAGGCGGTAGTCAGCGTGTTGACTGGAAGTGGGGGACTGAGGAGCCAAGCCTTGCCTTCTCATTTTTAAAGCACCATTCATGCTGCCTTGAAGCTACCTGCATAAAACCGTTTGGGATGGGCCCCTATTCGCTGGAGTCAGGGCTCGTGGAAGAGAAGCGCTTTTCTATAAATAAACTGGGTGCTTCCAGAGTCCCGGGAAGGGCTCTTCCTGCCACGCTCTATGGCGAACGGGACGCTCGATGTGAGTACTTACCTCTATGTAAGGCCTTCTAATAGCCCTGCTGAGGAAGAAGCTTCAAGCGGTTTCCACGAGGCCTTAGTCGCAGTTCTGCTTTATTTTCACCTTCGGACGCTTTTCAAGACGCGTAAGGCCCTCGCGGGGCGCCCTGTTCCCGACAAGGACACTGAGTACCGGCAGGCTCCCCCGGCCTGCAAAGAAAGTGCCCGGGCCGAAAGCCCTTCCCGCTCACTCTGTGTTTGCCGAGTGCAGGGCAACACACGGCACTCCTCCGGGCGAGAGGTCGCTTTCCCCAGCGCTCCAACGTCTCCAGGAAAACTCTTCTCTGGCGTCCCCCATGCCATGCAAATCTGCCTCACTGTCCTCGACTGAGCTGCACGGGGAAACCCAAACTTCTTAGCATTCCTTCTAAGCACTCATACCTGAAGACCCCATACTTGCAGGAGAAAGCCAGCTTGCGTTCCACTGCCACTAGAGCAGAGCTCTGCCTGTTACATTGCAGGCTCTCCGAAGAGGCTGAGGCCCGATAGCCTCCCTGGTGCATTCCTTGGATGAGCGAGTTAGCTACAGGCAGAACACCCCGTGAAGAAAAGTGGATTCAGGGAGGGGACTTGTGTGTAGCTAGAGCCTCTTTGGACGAGCTACGAATCACAAGGCGGTAGTAGGCGTGTTGACTGGAAGTGGGGGCCTGAGGACCCAAGCCTTGCCTTCTCATTTTTAAAGCACCATTCATGCTGCCTTGAAGCTACCTGCATAAAACCGTTTGGGATGGGCCCCTAGTCGCTGGAGTCAGGGCTCGTCGAAGAGAAGCCGTTTTCTATAAATAAACTGGGTGCTTCCAGAGTCCCGGGAAGAGCTCTTCCTGCCACGCTCTAGTGCGAACGGGAAGCTCGATGTGAGTACTTACCTGTATGTAAGGCCTTCTAATAGCCCTGCTGAGGAAGAAGCTTCAAGCGGTTTCCACGAGGCCTTAGTCGCAGTTCTGCTTTATTTTCACCTTCGGACGCTTTTCAAGACGCGTAAGGCCCAGGCAGGGTGCCCTGTTCCCGACAAGGACACTGAGTACCGGCAGGCTCCCCCGGCCTGCAAAGAAAGTGCCCGGGCCGAAATCCCTTCCCGCTCACTCTGTGTTTGCCGAGTGCAGGGCAACACACGGCAGTCCTGCGGGCGAGAGGTCGCTTTCCCCAGCGCTCCAACGTCTCCAGGAAAACTCTTCTCTGGCGTCCCCCATGCCATGCAAATCTGCCTCACTGTCCTCCACTGAGCTGCACGGGGAAACCCAAACTTCTTAGCATTCCTTCTAAGCACTCATACCTGAAGACCCCATACTTGCAGGAGAAAGCCGGCTTGCGTTCCCACAGCCACTAGAGCAGAGCTCTGCCTGTTACACTGCAGGCTCTCCGAAGAGGCTGAGGCCCGATAGCCTCCCTGGTGCATTCCTTGGATGAGCGAGTTAGCTACAGGCAGAACACCCCGTGAAGAAAAGTGGATTCAGGGAGGGGACCTGTGTGTAGCTAGAGCCTCTTTGGACGAGCTACGAATCACAAGGCGGTAGTCAGCGTGTTGACTGGAAGTGGGGGCCTGAGGACCCTAGCCTTGCCTTCTCATTTTTAAAGCACCATTCATGCTGCCTTGAAGCTACCTGCATAAACCCGATTAGGACGGGCCCCTATTCGCTGGAGTCAGGGCTCGAGGAAGAGAAGACGTTTTCTATAAATAAACAGGGTGCTTCCAGAGTCCCGGGAAGACCTCATCCTGTCACGCTCTAGGGCGAAAGGGAAGCTCGATGTGAGTACCTACCTCCAAGTAAGGCCTTCTTATAGCCTTGCTGAGGCGGAAGCTTCGAGCGGTTTCCACGAGGCCTTAGTCGCAGTTCTGCTTTATTTTCACCTTCGGACGCTTTTCAAGACGCGTAAGGCCCTCGCGGGGCGCCCTGTTCCCGACAAGGACACTGAGTACCGGCAGGCTCCCCCGGCCTGCAAAGAAAGGGCCCGGGCCGAAAGCCCTTCCCGTTCACTCTGTGTTTGCCGAGTGCAGGGCAACACACGGCACTCCTCCGGGGGAGAGGTCGCTTCCCCCAGCGCTCCAACGTCTCCAGGAAAACTCTTCTCTGGCGTCCCCCATGCCATGCAAATCTGCCTCACTGTCCTCGACTGAGCTGCACGGGGAAACCCAAACTGCTTGGCATTCCTTCTAGGCACTCATACCTGAAGACCCCATACTTGCAGGAGAAAGCCGGCTTGCGTTCCCACTGCCACTAGAGCAGAGCTCTGCCTGTTACACTGAAGGCTCTCCAAAGAGGCTGAAGCCCGATAGCCTCCCTGGTGCATTCCTTCGAAGAGCGAGTTAGCTACAGGCAGAACACCCCGTGAAGAAAAGTGGATTCAGGGAGGGGACCTGTGTGTAGCTAGAGCCTCTTTGGACGAGCTACGAATCACAACGCGGTAGTCAGCGTGTTGACTGGAACTGGGGGCCTGAGGACCCTAGCCTTGCCTTCTCATTTTTAAAGCACCATTCATGCTGCCTTGAAGCTGCCTGCATAAAACCGATTAGGACGGGCCCATATTCGCTGGAGTCAGGGCTCGAGGAAGAGAAGATGTTTTCTATAAATAAACAGGGTGCTTCCAGAGTCCCGGGAAGACCTCATCCTGTCACGCTCTAGGGCGAAAGGGAAGCTCGATGTGAGTACTTACCTCCAAGTAAGGCCTTCTTATAGCCTTGCTGAGGCGGAAGCTTCGAGCGGTTTCCACGAGGCCTTAGTCGCAGTTCTGCTTTATTTTCACCTTCGGACGCTTTGCAAGACGCGTAAGGCCCAGGCAGGGTGCCCTGTTCCCGACAAGGACACTGGGTACCGGCAGGCTCCCCCGGCCTGCAAAGAAAGTGCCCGGGCCGAAAGCCCTTCCCGCTCACTCTGTGTTTGCCGAGTGCAGGGCAACACACGGCACTCCTCCGGGCGAGAGGTCGCTTTCCCCAGCGCTCCAACGTCTCCAGGAAAACTCTTCTCTGGCGTCCCCCATGCCATGCAAATCTGCCTCACTGTCCTCGACTGAGCTGCACGGGGAAACCCAAACTGCTTGGCATTCCTTCTAGGCACTCATACCTGAAGACCCCATACTTGCAGGAGAAAGCCGGCTTGCGTTCCCACTGCCACTAGAGCAGAGCTCTGCCTGTTACACTGCAGGCTCTCCGAAGAGGCTGAGGCCCGATAGCCTCCCTGGTGCATTCCTTGGATGAGCGAGTTAGCTACAGGCAGAACACCCCGTGAAGAAAAGTGGATTCAGGGAGGGGACCTGTGTGTAGCTAGAGCCTCTTTGGACGCGCTACGAATCACAAGGTGGTAGTCAGCGTGTTGACTGGAAGTGGGGGCCTGAGGACCCAAGGCTTGCCTTCTCATTTTTAAAGCACCATTCATGCTGCCTTGAAGCTACCTGCATAAAACCGTTTGGGATGGGCCCCTAGTCGCTGGAGTCAGGGCTCGTGGAAGAGAAGCGGTTTTCTATAAATAAACTGGGTGCTTCCAGAGTCCCGGGAAGAGCTCTTCCTGCCACGCTCTAGGGCGAACGGGAAGCTCGATGTGAGTACTTACCTGTATGTAAGGCCTTCTAATAGCCCTGCTGAGGAAGAAGCTTCAAGCGGTTTCCACGAGGTCTTAGTCGCAGTTCTGCTTTATTTTCACCTTCGGACGCTTTTCAAGACGCGTAAGGCCCAGGCAGGGTGCCCTGTTCCACACAAGGACACTGAGTACCGGCAGGCTCCCCCGACCTGCAAAGAAAGTGCCCTGGCCGAAATCCCTTCCCGCTCACTCTGTGTTTGCCGAGTGCAGGGCAACACACGGCACTCCCCCGGGCGAGAGGTCGCTTTCCCCAGCGCTCCAACGTCTCCAGGAAAACTCTTCTCTGGCGTCCCCCATGCCATGCAAATCTGCCTCACTGTCCTCGACTGAGCTGCACGGGGAAACCCAAACTGCTTGGCATTCCTTCTACGCACACATACCTGAAGACCCCATACTTGCAGGAGAAAGCCTGCTTGCCTTCCCACTGCCACTAGAGCAGAGCTCTGCCTGTTACATTGCAGGCTCTCCAAAGAGGCTGAAGCCCGATAGCCTCCCTGGTGCATTCCTTGGATGAGCGAGTTAGCTACAGGCAGAACACCCCGTGAAGAAAACTGGATTCAGGAAGGGGACCTGTGTGTAGCTAGAGCCTCTTTGGACGAGCTAAGAATCACAAGGCGGTAGTCAGCGTGTTGACTGGAAGTGGGGGACTGAGGAGCCAAGCCTTGCCTCCTCATTTTTAAAGCACCATTCATGCTGCCTTGAAGCTACCTGCATAAAACCGTTTGGGATGGGCCCCTAGTCGCTGGAGTCAGGGCTCGTGGAAGAGAAGCGGTTTTCTATAAATAAACTGGGTGCTTCCAGAATCCCGGGAAGAGCTCTTCTGCCACGCTCTAGGGCGAACGGGAAGCTCGATGTGAGTACTTACCTCTATGTAAGGCCTTCTAATAGCCCTGCTGAGGAAGAAGCTTCAAGCGGTTTCCACGAGGCCTTAGTCGCAGTTCTGCTTTATTTTCACCTTCGGACGCTTTTCAAGACGCGTAAGGCCCTCGCGGGGCGCCCTGTTCCCGACAAGGACACTGAGTACCGGCAGGCTCCCCCGGCCTGCAAAGAAAGGGCCCGGGCCGAAAGCCCTTCCCGCTCACTCTGTGTTTGCCGAGTGCAGGGCAACACACGGCACTCCTCCGGGCGAGAGGTCGCTTCCCCCAGCGCTCCAACGTCTCCAGGAAAACTCTTCTCTGGCATCCCCCATGCCATGCAAATCTGCCTCACTGTCCTCGACTGAGCTGCACGGGGAAACCCAAACTTCTTAGCATTCCTTCTAAGCACTCATACCTGAACACCCCATACTTGAAGGAGAAAGCCGGCTTGCGTTCCCACTGCCACTAGAGCAGTGCTCTGCCTGTTACACTGCATGCTCTCCGAAGAGGCTGAGGCCCGATATCCTCCCTGGTGCATTCCTTGGATGAGCGAGTTAGCTACAGGCAGAACACCCCGTGAAGAAAAGTGGATTCAGGGAGGGGACCTGTGTGTAGCTACAGCCTCTTTGGACGAGCTACGAATCACACGGCGGTAGTCAGCGTGTTGACTGGAAGTGGGGGCCTGAGGACCCTAGCCTTGCCTTCTCATTTTTAAAGCACCATTCATGCTGCCTTGAAGCTGCCTGCATAAAACCGATTAGGACGGGCCCCTATTCGCTGGAGTCAGGGCTCGAGGATGAGAAGACGTTTTCTATAAATAAACAGGGTGCTTCCAGAGTCCCGGGAAGACCTCATCCTGTCACGCTCTAGGGCGAAAGGGAAGCTCGATGTGAGTACTTACCTCCAAGTAAGGCCTTCTTATAGCCTTGCTGAGGCGGAAGCTTCGAGCCGTTTCCACGAGGCCTTAGTCGCAGTTCTGCTTTATTTTCACCTTCGTACGCTTTTCAAGACGCGTAAGGCCCAGGCAGGGTGCCCTGTTCCCGACAAGGACACTGAGTACCGGCAGGCTCCCCCGGCCTGCAAAGAAAGGGCCCGGGCCGAAAGCCCTTCCCGCTCACTCTGTGTTTGCCGAGTGCAGGGCAACACACGGCACTCCTCCGGGCGAGAGGTCGCTTTCCCCAGCGCTCCAACGTCTCCAGGAAAACTCTTCTCTGGCGTCCCCCATGCCATGCAAATCTGCCTCACTGTCCTCGACTGAGCTGCACGCGGAAACCCAAACTGCTTGGCATTCCTTCTAGGCACTCATACCTGAAGACCCCATACTTGCAGGAGAAAGCCGGCTTGCGTTCCCACTGCCACTAGAGCAGAGCTCTGCCTGTTACACTGCAGGCTCTCCGAAGAGGCTGAGGCCCGATAGCCTCCCTGGTGCATTCCTTGGATGAGCGAGTTAGCTACAGGCAGAACACCCCGTGAAGAAAAGTGGATTCAGGGAGGGGACCTGTGTGTAGCTAGAGCCTCTTTGGACGAGCTACGAATCAGAAGGCGGTAGTCAGTGTGTTGACTGGAACTGGGGGCCTGAGGACCCTAGCCTTGCCTTCTCATTTTTAAAGCACCATTCATGCTGCCTTGAAGCTGCCTGCATAAAACCGATTAGGACGGGCCCATATTCGCTGGAGTCCGGGCTCGAGGAAGAGAAGACGTTTTCTATAAATAAACAGGGTGCTTCCAGAGTCCCGGGAAGCCCTCATCCTGTCACGCTCTAGGGCGAAAGGGAAGCTCGATGTGAGTACTTACCTCCAAGTAAGGCCTTCTTATAGCCTTGCTGAGGCGGAAGCTTCGAGCGGTTTCCACGAGGCCTTAGTCGCAGTTCTGCTTTATTTTCACCTTCGGACGCTTTTCAAGACGCGTAAGGCCCAGGCAGGGTGCCCTGTTCCCGACAAGGACACTGGGTACCGGCAGGCTCCCCCGGCCTGCAAAGAAAGTGCCCGGGCCGAAAGCCCTTCCCGCTCACTCTGTGTTTGCCGAGTGCAGGGCAACACACGGCACTCCTCCGGGCGAGAGGTCGCTTTCCCCAGCGCTCCAACGTCTCCAGGAAAACTCTTCTCTTGCGTCCCCCATGCCAGGCAAATCTGCCTCACTGTCCTCGACTGAGCTGCACGGGGAAACCCAAACTGCTTGGCATTCCTTCTAGGCACTCATACCTGAAGACCCCATACCTGCAGGAGAAAGCCGGCTTGCCTTCCCACTGCCACTAGAGCAGAGCTCTGCCTGTTACATTGCAGGCTCTCCAAAGAGCCTGAAGCCCGATAGCCTCCCTGGTGCATTCCTTCGAAGAGCGAGTTAGCTACAGGCAGAACACCCCGTGAAGAAAAGTGGATTCAGGGAGGGGACCTGTGTGTAGCTAGAGCCTCTTTGGACGAGCTACGAATCACAAGGCGGTAGTCAGCGTGTTGACTGGAAGTGGGGGACTGAGGAGCCAAGCCTTGCCTTCTCATTTTTAAAGCACCATTCATGCTGCCTTGAAGCTACCTGCATAAAACCGTTTGGGATGGGCCCCTATTCGCTGGAGTCAGGGCTCGTGGAAGAGAAGCGCTTTTCTATAAATAAACTGGGTGCTTCCAGAGTCCCGGGAAGGGCTCTTCCTGCCACGCTCTATGGCGAACGGGACGCTCGATGTGAGTACTTACCTCTATGTAAGGCCTTCTAATAGCCCTGCTGAGGAAGAAGCTTCAAGCGGTTTCCACGAGGCCTTAGTCGCAGTTCTGCTTTATTTTCACCTTCGGACGCTTTTCAAGACGCGTAAGGCCCTCGCGGGGCGCCCTGTTCCCGACAAGGACACTGAGTACCGGCAGGCTCCCCCGGCCTGCAAAGAAAGTGCCCGGGCCGAAAGCCCTTCCCGCTCACTCTGTGTTTGCCGAGTGCAGGGCAACACACGGCACTCCTCCGGGCGAGAGGTCGCTTTCCCCAGCGCTCCAACGTCTCCAGGAAAACTCTTCTCTGGCGTCCCCCATGCCATGCAAATCTGCCTCACTGTCCTCGACTGAGCTGCACGGGGAAACCCAAACTTCTTAGCATTCCTTCTAAGCACTGATACCTGAAGACCCCATACTTGCAGGAGAAAGCCAGCTTGCGTTCCCACTGCCACTAGAGCAGAGCTCTGCCTGTTACATTGCAGGCTCTCCGAAGAGGCTGAGGCCCGATAGCCTCCCTGGTGCATTCCTTGGATGAGCGAGTTAGCTACAGGCAGAACACCCCGTGAAGAAAAGTGGATTCAGGTAGGGGACCTGTGTGTAGCTAGAGCCTCTTTGGACGAGCTACGAATCACAAGGCGGTAGTCAGCGTGTTGACTGGAAGTGGGGGCCTGAGGACCCAAGCCTTGCCTTCTCATTTTTAAAGCACCATTCATGCTGCCTTGAAGCTACCTGCATAAAACCGTTTGGGATGGGCCCCTAGTCGCTGGAGTCAGGGCTCGTCGAAGAGAAGCCGTTTTCTATAAATAAACTGGGTGCTTCCAGAGTCCCGGGAAGAGCTCTTCCTGCCACGCTCTAGTGCGAACGGGAAGCTCGATGTGAGTACTTACCTGTATGTAAGGCCTTCTAATAGCCCTGCTGAGGAAGAAGCTTCAAGCGGTTTCCACGAGGCCTTAGTCGCAGTTCTGCTTTATTTTCACCTTCGGACGCTTTTCAAGACGCGTAAGGCCCAGGCAGGGTGCCCTGTTCCCGACAAGGACACTGAGTACCGGCAGGCTCCCCCGGCCTGCAAAGAAAGTGCCCGGGCCGAAATCCCTTCCCGCTCACTCTGTGTTTGCCGAGTGCAGGGCAACACACGGCACTCCTCCGGGCGAGAGGTCGCTTTCCCCAGCGCTCCAACGTCTCCAGGAAAACTCTTCTCTGGCGTCCCCCATGCCATGCAAATCTGCCTCACTGTCCTCGACTGACCTGCACGGGGAAACCCAAACTTCTTAGCATTCCTTCTAAGCACTCATACCTGAAGACCCCATACTTGCAGGAGAAAGCCAGCTTGCGTTCCCACAGCCACTAGAGCAGAGCTCTGCCTGTTACACTGCAGGCTCTCCGAAGAGGCTGAGGCCCGATAGCCTCCCTGGTGCATTCCTTGGATGAGCGAGTTAGCTACAGGCAGAACACCCCGTGAAGAAAAGTGGATTCAGGGAGGGGACCTGTGTGTAGCTAGAGCCTCTTTGGACGAGCTACGAATCACAAGGCGGTAGTCAGCGTGTTGACTGGAAGTGGGGGCCTGAGGACCCTAGCCTTGCCTTCTCATTTTTAAAGCACCATTCATGCTGCCTTGAAGCTACCTGCATAAAACCGATTAGGACGGGCCCCTATTCGCTGGAGTCAGGGCTCGAGGAAGAGAAGACGTTTTCTATAAATAAACAGGGTGCTTCCAGAGTCCCGGGAAGACCTCATCCTGTCACGCTCTAGGGCGAAAGGGAAGCTCGATGTGAGTACTTACCTCCAAGTAAGGCCTTCTTATAGCCTTGCTGAGGCGGAAGCTTCGAGCGGTTTCCACGAGGCCTTAGTCGCAGTTCTGCTTTATTTTCACCTTCGGACGCTTTTCAAGACGCGTAAGGCCCTCGCGGGGCGCCCTGTTCCCAACAAGGACACTGAGTACCGGCAGGCTCCCCCGGCCTGCAAAGAAAGTGCCCGGGCCGAAAGCACTTCCCGCTCACTCTGTGTTTGCCGAGTGCAGGGCAACACACGGCACTCCTCCGGGCGAGAGGTCGCTTTCCCCAGCGCTCCAACGTCTCCAGGAAAACTCTTCTCTGGCGTCCCCCATGCCATGCAAATCTGCCTCACTGTCCTCGACTGAGCTGCACGGGGAAACCCAAACTGTTTGGCATTCCTTCTAGGCACTCATACCTGAAGACCCCATACTTGCAGGAGAAAGCCGGCTTGCGTACCCACAGCCACTAGAGCAGAGCTCTGCCTGTTACATTGCCGGCTCTCCGAAGAGGCTGAGGCCCGATAGCCTCCCTGGTGCATTCCTTGGATGAGCGAGTTAGCTACAGGCAGAACACCCCGTGAAGAAAAGTGGATTCAGGTAGGGGACCTGTGTGTAGCTAGAGCCTCTTTGGACGAGCTACGAATCACAAGGCGGTAGTCAGCGTGTTGACTGGAAGTGGGGGCCTGAGGACCCAAGGCTTGCCTTCTCATTTTTAAAGCACCATTCATGCTGCCTTGAAGCTACGTGCATAAAACCGTTTGGGATGGGCCCCTAGTCGCTGGAGTCAGGGCTCGTCGAAGAGAAGCCGTTTTCTATAAATAAACTGGGTGCTTCCAGAGTCCCGGGAAGAGCTCTTCCTGCCACGCTCTAGTGCGAACGGGAAGCTCGATGTGAGTACTTACCTGTATGTAAGGCCTTCTAATAGCCCTGCTGAGGAAGAAGCTTCAAGCGGTTTCCACGAGGCCTTAGTCGCAGTTCTGCTTTATTTTCACCTTCGGACGCTTTTCAAGACGCGTAAGGCCCTCGCGGGGCGCCCTGTTCCCGACAAGGACACTGAGTACCGGCAGGCTCCCCCGGCCTGCAAAGAAAGGGCCCGGGCCGAAAGCCCTTCCCGCTCACTCTGTGTTTGCCGAGTGCAGGGCAACACACGGCACTCCTCCGGGCGAGAGGTCGCTTCCCCCAGCGCTCCAACGTCTCCAGGAAAACTCTTCTCTGGCGTCCCCCATGCCATGCAAATCTGCCTCACTGTCCTCGACTGAGCTGCACGGGGAAACCCAAACTTCTTAGCATTCCTTCTAAGCACTCATACCTGAACACCCCATACTTGAAGGAGAAAGCCGGCTTGCGTTCCCACTGCCACTAGAGCAGTGCTCTGCCTGTTACACTGCATGCTCTCCGAAGAGGCTGAGGCCCGATAGCCTCCCTGGTGCATTCCTTGGATGAGCGAGTTAGCTACAGGCAGAACACCCCGTGAAGAAAAGTGGAGTCAGGGAGGGGACCTGTGTGTAGCTACAGCCCCTTTGGACGAGCTACGAATCACACGGCGGTAGTCAGCGTGTTGACTGGAAGTGGGGGCCTGAGGACCCTAGCCTTGCCTTCTCATTTTTAAAGCACCATTCATGCTGCCTTGAAGCTGCCTCCATAAAACCGATTAGGACGGGCCCCTATTTGCTGGAGTCAGGGCTCGAGGAAGAGAAGACGTTTTCTATAAATAAACAGGGTGCTTCCAGAGTCCCGGGAAGACCTCATCCTGTCACGCTCTAGGGCGAAAGGGAAGCTCGATGTGAGTACTTACCTCCAAGTAAGGCCTTCTTATAGCCTTGCTGAGGCGGAAGCTTCGAGCGGTTTCCACGAGGCCTTAGTCGCAGTTCTGCTTTATTTTCACCTTCGGACGCTTTTCAAGACGCGTAAGGCCCTCGCGGGGCGCCCTGTTCCCGACAAGGACACTGAGTACCGGCAGGCTCCCCCGGCCTGCAAAGAAAGGGCCCGGGCCGAAAGCCCTTCCCGCTCACTCTGTGTTTGCCGAGTGCAGGGCAACACACGGCACTCCTCCGGGCGAGAGGTCGCTTCCCCCAGCGCTCCAACGTCTCCAGGAAAACTCTTCTCTGGCGTCCCCCATGCCATGCAAATCTGCCTCACTGTCCTCGACTGAGCTGCACGGGGAAACCCAAACTTCTTAGCATTCCTTCTAAGCACTCATACCTGAAGACCCCATACTTGAAGGAGAAAGCCGGCTTGCGTTCCCACTGCCACTAGAGCAGTGCTCTGCCTGTTACACTGCATGCTCTCCGAAGAGGCTGAGGCCCGATAGCCTCCCTGGTGCATTCCTTGGATGAGCGAGTTAGCTACAGGCAGAACACCCCGTGAAGAAAAGTGGATTCAGGGAGGGGACCTGTGTGTAGCTACAGCCCCTTTGGACGAGCTACGAATCACACGGCGGTAGTCAGCGTGTTGACTGGAAGTGGGGGCCTGAGGACCCTAGCCTTGCCTTCTCATTTTTAAAGCACCATTCATGCTGCCTTGAAGCTGCCTGCATAAAACCGATTAGGACGGGCCCCTATTTGCTGGAGTCAGGGCTCGAGGAAGAGAAGACGTTTTCTATAAATAAACAGGGTGCTTCCAGAGTCCCGGGAAGACCTCATCCTGTCACGCTCTAGGGCGAAAGGGAAGCTCGATGTGAGTACTTACCTCCAAGTAAGGCCTTCTTATAGCCTTGCTGAGGCGGAAGCTTCGAGCGGTTTCCACGAGGCCTTAGTCGCAGTTCTGCTTTATTTTCACCTTCGGACGCTTTTCAAGACGCGTAAGGCCCTCGCGGGGCGCCCTGTTCCCGACAAGGACACTGAGTACCGGCAGGCTCCCCCGGCCTGCAAAGAAAGGGCCCGGGCCGAAAGCCCTTCCCGCTCACTCTGTGTTTGCCGAGTGCAGGGCAACACACGGCACTCCTCCGGGCGAGAGGTCGCTTCCCCCAGCGCTCCAACGTCTCCAGGAAAACTCTTCTCTGGCGTCCCCCATGCCATGCAAATCTGCCTCACTGTCCTCGACTGAGCTGCACGGGGAAACCCAAACTGCTTGGCATTCCTTCTAGGCACTCATACCTGAAGACCCCATACTTGCAGGAGAAAGCCGGCTTGCGTTCCCACTGCCACTAGAGCAGAGCTCTGCCTGTTACACTGCAGGCTCTCCGAAGAGGCTGAGGCCCGATAGCCTCCCTGGTGCATTCCTTGGATGAGCGAGTTAGCTACAGGCAGAACACCCCGTGAAGAAAAGTGGATTCAGGGAGGGGACCTGTGTGTAGCTAGAGCCTCTTTGGACGAGCTACGAATCAGAAGGCGGTAGTCAGCGTGTTGACTGGAACTGGGGGCCTGAGGACCCTAGCCTTGCCTTCTCATTTTTAAAGCACCATTCATGCTGCCTTGAAGCTGCCTGCATAAAACCGATTAGGACGGGCCCCTATTCGCTGGAGTCAGGGCTCGAGGAAGAGAAGACGTTTTCTATAAATAAACAGGGTGCTTCCAGAGTCCCGGGAAGACCTCATCCTGTCACGCTCTAGGGCGAAAGGGAAGCTCGATGTGAGTACTTACCTCCAAGTAAGGCCTTCTTATAGCCTTGCTGAGGCGGAAGCTTCGAGCGGTTTCCACGAGGCCTTAGTCGCAGTTCTGCTTTATTTTCACCTTCGGACGCTTTGCAAGACGCGTAAGGCCCAGGCAGGGTGCCCTGTTCCCGACAAGGACACTGGGTACCGGCAGGCTCCCCCGGCCTGCAAAGAAAGTGCCCGGGCCGAAAGCCCTTCCCGCTCACTCTGTGTTTGCCGAGTGCAGGGCAACACACGGCACTCCTCCGGGCGAGAGGTCGCTTTCCCCAGCGCTCCAACGTCTCCAGGAAAACTCTTCTCTTGCGTCCCCCATGCCAGGCAAATCTGCCTCACTGTCCTCGACTGAGCTGCACGGGGAAACCCAAACTGCTTGGCATTCCTTCTAGGCACTCATACCTGAAGACCCCATACCTGCAGGAGAAAGCCGGCTTGCCTTCCCACTGCCACTAGAGCAGAGCTCTGCCTGTTACATTGCAGGCTCTCCAAAGAGGCTGAAGCCCGATAGCCTCCCTGGTGCATTCCTTCGAAGAGCGAGTTAGCTACAGGCAGAACACCCCGTGAAGAAAAGTGGATTCAGGGAGGGGACCTGTGTGTAGCTAGAGCCTCTTTGGACGAGCTACGAATCACAAGGCGGTAGTCAGCGTGTTGACTGGAAGTGGGGGACTGAGGAGCCAAGCCTTGCCTTCTCATTTTTAAAGCACCATTCATGCTGCCTTGAAGCTACCTGCATAAAACCGTTTGGGATGGGCCCCTATTCGCTGGAGTCAGGGCTCGTGGAAGAGAAGCGCTTTTCTATAAATAAACTGGGTGCTTCCAGAGTCCCGGAAAGGGCTCTTCCTGCCACGCTCTATGGCGAACGGGACGCTCGATGTGAGTACTTACCTCTATGTAAGGCCTTCTAATAGCCCTGCTGAGGAAGAAGCTTCAAGCGGTTTCCACGAGGCCTTAGTCGCAGTTCTGCTTTATTTTCACCTTCGGACGCTTTTCAAGACGCGTAAGGCCCTCGCGGGGCGCCCTGTTCCCGACAAGGACACTGAGTACCGGCAGGCTCCCCCGGCCTGCAAAGAAAGGGCCCGGGCCGAAAGCCCTTCCCGCTCACTCTGTGTTTGCCGAGTGCAGGGCAACACACGGCACTCCTCCGGGCGAGAGGTCGCTTTCCCCAGCGCTCCAACGTCTCCAGGAAAACTCTTCTCTGGCGTCCCCCATGCCATGCAAATCTGCCTCACTGTCCTCGACTGAGCTGCACGCGGAAACCCAAACTGCTTGGCATTCCTTCTAAGCACTCATACCTGAAGAACCCATACTTGAAGGAGAAAGCCGGCTTGCGTTCCCACTGCCACTAGAGCAGTGCTCTGCCTGTTACACTGCATGCTCTCCGAAGAGGCTGAGGCCCGATAGCCTCCCTGGTGCATTCCTTGGATGAGCGAGTTAGCTACAGGCAGAACACCCCGTGAAGAAAAGTGGATTCAGGGAGGGGACCTGTGTGTAGCTACAGCCCCTTTGGACGAGCTACGAATCACACGGCGGTAGTCAGCGTGTTGACTGGAAGTGGGGGCCTGAGGACCCTAGCCTTGCCTTCTCATTTTTAAAGCACCATTCATGCTGCCTTGAAGCTGCCTGCATAAAACCGATTAGGACGGGCCCCTATTTGCAGGAGTCAGGGCTCGAGGAAGAGAAGACGTTTTCTATAAATAAACAGGGTGCTTCCAGAGTCCCGGGAAGACCTCATCCTGTCACGCTCTAGGGCGAAAGGGAAGCTCGATGTGAGTACTTACCTCCAAGTAAGGCCTTCTTATAGCCTTGCTGAGGCGGAAGCTTCGAGCGGTTTCCACGAGGCCTTAGTCGCAGTTCTGCTTTATTTTCACCTTCATAGGCTTTTCAAGACGCGTAAGGCCCAGGCAGGGTGCCCTGTTCCCGACAAGGACACTGAGTACCGGCAGGCTCCCCCGGCCTGCAAAGAAAGGGCCCGGGCCGAAAGCCCTTCCCGCTCACTCTGTGTTTGCCGAGTGCAGGGCAACACACGGCACTCCTCCGGGCGAGAGGTCGCTTTCCCCAGCGCTCCAACGTCTCCAGGAAAACTCTTCTCTGGCGTCCCCCATGCCATGCAAATCTGCCTCACTGTCCTCGACTGAGCTGCACGGGGAAACCCAAACTGCTTGGCATTCCTTCTAGGCACTCATACCTGAAGACCCCATACTTGCAGGAGAAAGCCGGCTTGCGTTCCCACTGCCACTAGAGCAGAGGTCTGCCTGTTACACTGCAGGCTCTCCGAAGAGGCTGAGGCCCGATAGCCTCCCTGGTGCATTCCTTGGATGAGCGAGTTAGCTACAGGCAGAACACCCCGTAAAGAAAAGTGGATTCAGGGAGGGGACCTGTGTGTAGCTAGAGCCTCTTTGGACGAGCTACGAATCAGAAGGCGGTAGTCAGCGTGTTGACTGGAACTGGGGGCCTGAGGACCCTAGCCTTGCCTTCTCATTTTTAAAGCACCATTCATGCTGCCTTGAAGCTGCCTGCATAAAACCGATTAGGACGGGCCCCTATTCGCTGGAGTCAGGGCTCGAGGAAGAGAAGACGTTTTCTATAAATAAACAGGGTGCTTCCAGAGTCCCGGGAAGACCTCATCCTGTCACGCTCTAGGGCGAAAGGGAAGCTCGATGTGAGTACTTACCTCCAAGTAAGGCCTTCTTATAGCCTTGCTGAGGCGGAAGCTTCGAGCGGTTTCCACGAGGCCTTAGTCGCAGTTCTGCTTTATTTTCACCTTCGGACGCTTTGCAAGACGCGTAAGGCCCAGGCAGGGTGCCCTGTTCCCGACAAGGACACTGGGTACCGGCAGGCTCCCCCGGCCTGCAAAGAAAGTGCCCGGGCCGAAAGCCCTTCCCGCTCACTCTGTGTTTGCCGAGTGCAGGGCAACACACGGCACTCCTCCGGGCGAGAGGTCGCTTTCCCCAGCGCTCCAACGTCTCCAGGAAAACTCTTCTCTTGCGTCCCCCATGCCAGGCAAATCTGCCTCACTGTCCTCGACTGAGCTGCACGGGGAAACCCAAACTGCTTGGCATTCCTTCTAGGCACTCATACCTGAAGACCCCATACCTGCAGGAGAAAGCCGGCTTGCCTTCCCACTGCCACTAGAGCAGAGCTCTGCCTGTTACATTGCAGGCTCTCCAAAGAGGCTGAAGCCCGATAGCCTCCCTGGTGCATTCCTTCGAAGAGCGAGTTAGCTACAGGCAGAACACCCCGTGAAGAAAAGTGGATTCAGGGAGGGGACCTGTGTGTAGCTAGAGCCTCTTTGGACGAGCTACGAATCACAAGGCGGTAGTCAGCGTGTTGACTGGAAGTGGGGGACTGAGGAGCCAAGCCTTGCCTTCTCATTTTTAAAGCACCATTCATGCTGCCTTGAAGCTACCTGCATAAAACCGTTTGGGATGGGCCCCTATTCGCTGGAGTCAGGGCTCGTGGAAGAGAAGCGCTTTTCTATAAATAAACTGGGTGCTTCCAGAGTCCCGGGAAGGGCTCTTCCTGCCACGCTCTATGGCGAACGGGACGCTCGATGTGAGTACTTACCTCTATGTAAGGCCTTCTAATAGCCCTGCTGAGGAAGAAGCTTCAAGCGGTTTCCACGAGGCCTTAGTCACAGTTCTGCTTTATTTTCACCTTCGGACGCTTTTCAAGACGCGTAAGGCCCTCGCGGGGCGCCCTGTTCCCGACAAGGACACTGAGTACCGGCAGGCTCCCCCGGCCTGCAAAGAAAGTGCCCGGGCCGAAAGCCCTTCCCGCTCACTCTGTGTTTGCCGAGTGCAGGGCAACACACGGCACTCCTCCGGGCGAGAGGTCGCTTTCCCCAGCGCTCCAACGTCTCCAGGAAAACTATTCTCTGGCGTCCCCCATGCCATGCAAATCTGCCTCACTGTCCTCGACTGAGCTGCACGGGGAAACCCAAACTGCTTGGCATTCCTTCTAGGCACTCATACCTGAAGACCCCATACTTGCAGGAGAAAGCCGGCTTGCGTTCCCACTGCCACTAGAGCAGAGCTCTGCCTGTTACACTGCAGGCTCTCCGAAGAGGCTGAGGCCCGATAGCCTCCCTGGTGCATTCCTTGGATGAGCGAGTTAGCTACAGGCAGAACACCCCGTGAAGAAAAGTGGATTCAGGGAGGGGACCTGTGTGTAGCTAGAGCCTCTTTGGACGAGCTACGAATCACAAGGTGGTAGTCAGCGTGTTGACTGGAAGTGGGGGCCTGAGGACCCAAGGCTTGCCTTCTCATTTTTAAAGCACCATTCATGCTGCCTTGAAGCTACCTGCATAAAACCGTTTGGGATGGGCCCCTAGTCGCTGGAGTCAGGGCTCGTCGAAGAGAAGCCGTTTTCTATAAATAAACTGGGTGCTTCCAGAGTCCCGGGAAGAGCTCTTCCTGCCACGCTCTAGGGCGAACGGGAAGCTCGATGTGAGTACTTACCTCTATGTAAGGCCTTCTAATAGCCCTGCTGAGGAAGAAGCTTCAAGCGGTTTCCACGAGGTCTTAGTCGCAGTTCTGCTTTATTTTCACCTTCGGACGCTTTTCAAGACGCGTAAGGCCCAGGCAGGGTGCCCTGTTCCCCACAAGGACACTGAGTACCGGCAGGCTCCCCCGACCTGCAAAGAAAGTGCCCTGGCCGAAATCCCTTCCCGCTCACTCTGTGTTTGCCGAGTGCAGGGCAACACACGGCACTCCTCCGGGCGAGAGGTCGCTTTCCCTAGCGCTCCAACGTCTCCAGGAAAACTCTTCTCTGGCGTCCCCCATGCCATGCAAATCTGCCTCACTGTCCTCGACTGAGCTGCACGGGGAAACCCAAACTGCTTGGCATTCCTTCTACGCACACAAACCTGAAGACCCCATACTTGCAGGAGAAAGCCTGCTTGCCTTCCCACTGCCACTAGAGCAGAGCTCTGCCTGTTACATTGCAGGCTCTCCAAAGAGGCTGAAGCCCGATAGCCTCCCTGGTGCATTCCTTGGATGAGCGAGTTAGCTACAGGCAGAACACCCCGTGAAGAAAACTGGATTCAGGGAGGGGACCTGTGTGTAGCTAGAGCCTCTTTGGACGAGCTAAGAATCACAAGGCGGTAGTCAGCGTGTTGACTGGAAGTGGGGGACTGAGGAGCCAAGCCTTGCCTTCTCATTTTTAAAGCACCATTCATGCTGCCTTGAAGCTACCTGCATAAAACCGATTGGGACGGGCCCCTATTTGCTGGAGTCAGGGCTCGTGGAAGAGAAGCGGTTTTCTATAAATAAACAGGGTGCTTCCAGAGTCCCGGAAGACCTCATCCTGTCACGCTCTAGGGCGAAAGGGAAGCTCGATGTGAGTACTTACCTCCAAGTAAGGCCTTCTTATAGCCTTGCTGAGGCGGAAGCTTCGAGCGGTTTCCACGAGGCCTTAGTCGCAGTTCTGCTTTATTTTCACCTTCGTAGGCTTTTCAAGACGCGTAAGGCCCAGGCAGGGTGCCCTGTTCCCGACAAGGACACTGAGTACCGGCAGGCTCCCCCGGCCTGCAAAGAAAGGGCCCGGGCCGAAAGCCCTTCCCGCTCACTCTGTGTTTGCCGAGTGCAGGGCAACACACGGCACTCCTCCGGGCGAGAGGTCGCTTCCCCCAGCGCTCCAACGTCTCCAGGAAAACTCTTCTCTGGCGTCCCCCATGCCATGCAAATCTGCCTCACTGTCCTCGACTGAGCTGCACGGGGAAACCCAAACTTCTTAGCATTCCTTCTAAGCACTCATACCTGAAGACCCCATACTTGAAGGAGAAAGCCGGCTTGCGTTCCCACTGCCACTAGAGCAGTGCTCTGCCTGTTACACTGCATGCTCTCCGAAGAGGCTGAGGCCCGATAGCCTCCCTGGTGCATTCCTTGGATGAGCGAGTTAGCTACAGGCAGAACACCCCGTGAAGAAAAGTGGATTCAGGGAGGGGACCTGTGTGTAGCTACAGCCCCTTTGGACGAGCTACGAATCACACGGCGGTAGTCAGCGTGTTGACTGGAAGTGGGGGCCTGAGGACCCTAGCCTTGCCTTCTCATTTTTAAAGCACCATTCATGCTGCCTTGAAGCTGCCTGCATAAAACCGATTAGGACGGGCCCCTATTCGCTGGAGTCAGGGCTCGAGGAAGAGAAGACGTTTTCTATAAATAAACAGGGTGCTTCCAGAGTCCCGGGAAGACCTCATCCTGTCACGCTCTAGGGCGAAAGGGAAGCTCGATGTGAGTACTTACCTCCAAGTAAGGCCTTCTTATAGCCTTGCTGAGGCGGAAGCTTCGAGCGGTTTGCACGAGGCCTTAGTCGCAGTTCTGCTTTATTTTCACCTTCATAGGCTTTTCAAGACGCGTAAGGCCCAGGCAGGGTGCCCTGTTCCCGACAAGGACACTGAGTACCGGCAGGCTCCCCCGGCCTGCAAAGAAAGGGCCCGGGCCGAAAGCCCTTCCCGCTCACTCTGTGTTTGCCGAGTGCAGGGCAACACACGGCACTCCTCCGGGCGAGAGGTCGCTTTCCCCAGCGCTCCAACGTCTCCAGGAAAACTCTTCTCTGGCGTCCCCCATGCCATGCAAATCTGCCTCACTGTCCTCGACTGAGCTGCACGGGGAAACCCAAACTGCTTGGCATTCCTTCTAGGCACTCATACCTGAAGACCCCATACTTGCAGGAGAAAGCCGGCTTGCGTTCCCACTGCCACTAGAGCAGAGCTCTGCCTGTTACACTGCAGGCTCTCCGAAGAGGCTGAGGCCCGATAGCCTCCCTGGTGCATTCCTTGGATGAGCGAGTTAGCTACAGGCAGAACACCCCGTGAAGAAAAGTGGATTCAGGGAGGGGACCTGTGTGTAGCTAGAGCCTCTTTGGACGAGCTACGAATCAGAAGGCGGTAGTCAGCGTGTTGACTGGAACTGGGGGCCTGAGGACCCTAGCCTTGCCTTCTCATTTTTAAAGCACCATTCATGCTGCCTTGAAGCTGCCTGCATAAAACCGATTAGGACGGGCCCCTATTCGCTGGAGTCAGGGCTCGAGGAAGAGAAGACGTTTTCTATAAATAAACAGGGTGCTTCCAGAGTCCCGGGAAGACCTCATCCTGTCACGCTCTAGGGCGAAAGGGAAGCTCGATGTGAGTACTTACCTCCAAGTAAGGCCTTCTTATAGCCTTGCTGAGGCGGAAGCTTCGAGCGGTTTCCACGAGGCCTTAGTCGCAGTTCTGCTTTATTTTCACCTTCGGACGCTTTGCAAGACGCGTAAGGCCCAGGCAGGGTGCCCTGTTCCCGACAAGGACACTGGGTACCGGCAGGCTCCCCCGGCCTGCAAAGAAAGTGCCCGGGCCGAAAGCCCTTCCCGCTCACTCTGTGTTTGCCGAGTGCAGGGCAACACACGGCACTCCTCCGGGCGAGAGGTCGCTTTCCCCAGCGCTCCAACGTCTCCAGGAAAACTCTTCTCTTGCGTCCCCCATGCCAGGCAAATCTGCCTCACTGTCCTCGACTGAGCTGCACGGGGAAACCCAAACTGCTTGGCATTCCTTCTAGGCACTCATACCTGAAGATCCCATACCTGCAGGAGAAAGCCGGCTTGCCTTCCCACTGCCACTAGAGCAGAGCTCTGCCTGTTACATTGCAGGCTCTCCAAAGAGGCTGAAGCCCGATAGCCTCCCTGGTGCATTCCTTCGAAGAGCGAGTTAGCTACAGGCAGAACACCCCGTGAAGAAAAGTGGATTCAGGGAGGGGACCTGTGTGTAGCTAGAGCCTCTTTGGACGAGCTACGAATCACAAGGCGGTAGTCAGCGTGTTGACTGGAAGTGGGGGACTGAGGAGCCAAGCCTTGCCTTCTCATTTTTAAAGCACCATTCATGCTGCCTTGAAGCTACCTGCATAAAACCGTTTGGGATGGGCCCCTATTCGCTGGAGTCAGGGCTCGTGGAAGAGAAGCGCTTTTCTATAAATAAACTGGGTGCTTCCAGAGTCCCGGGAAGGGCTCTTCCTGCCACGCTCTATGGCGAACGGGACGCTCGATGTGAGTACTTACCTCTATGTAAGGCCTTCTAATAGCCCTGCTGAGGAAGAAGCTTCAAGCGGTTTCCACGAGGCCTTAGTCGCAGTTCTGCTTTATTTTCACCTTCGGACGCTTTTCAAGACGCGTAAGGCCCTCGCGGGGCGCCCTGTTCCCGACAAGGACACTGAGTACCGGCAGGCTCCCCCGGCCTGCAAAGAAAGGGCCCGGGCCGAAAGCCCTTCCCGCTCACTCTGTGTTTGCCGAGTGCAGGGCAACACACGGCACTCCTCCGGGCGAGAGGTCGCTTTCCCCAGCGCTCCAACGTCTCCAGGAAAACTCTTCTCTGGCGTCCCCCATGCCATGCAAATCTGCCTCACTGTCCTCGACTGAGCTGCACGCGGAAACCCAAACTGCTTGGCATTCCTTCTAAGCACTCATACCTGAAGAACCCATACTTGAAGGAGAAAGCCGGCTTGCGTTCCCACTGCCACTAGAGCAGTGCTCTGCCTGTTACACTGCATGCTCTCCGAAGAGGCTGAGGCCCGATAGCCTCCCTGGTGCATTCCTTGGATGAGCGAGTTAGCTACAGGCAGAACACCCCGTGAAGAAAAGTGGATTCAGGGAGGGGACCTGTGTGTAGCTACAGCCCCTTTGGACGAGCTACGAATCACACGGCGGTAGTCAGCGTGTTGACTGGAAGTGGGGGCCTGAGGACCCTAGCCTTGCCTTCTCATTTTTAAAGCACCATTCATGCTGCCTTGAAGCTGCCTGCATAAAACCGATTAGGACGGGCCCCTATTTGCTGGAGTCAGGGCTCGAGGAAGAGAAGACGTTTTCTATAAATAAACAGGGTGCTTCCAGAGTCCCGGGAAGACCTCATCCTGTCACGCTCTAGGGCGAAAGGGAAGCTCGATGTGAGTACTTACCTCCAAGTAAGGCCTTCTTATAGCCTTGCTGAGGCGGAAGCTTCGAGCGGTTTCCAAGAGGCCTTAGTCGCAGTTCTGCTTTATTTTCACCTTCATAGGCATTTCAAGACGCGTAAGGCCCAGGCAGGGTGCCCTGTTCCCGACAAGGACACTGAGACCCGGCAGGCTCCCCCGGCCTGCAAAGAAAGGGCCCGGGCCGAAAGCCCTTCCCGCTCACTCTGTGTTTGCCGAGTGCAGGGCAACACACGGCACTCCTCCGGGCGAGAGGTCGCTTTCCCCAGCGCTCCAACGTCTCCAGGAAAACTCTTCTCTGGCGTCCCCCATGCCATGCAAATCTGCCTCACTGTCCTCGACTGAGCTGCACTGGGAAACCCAAACTGCTTGGCATTCCTTCTAGGCACTCATACCTGAAGACCCCATACTTGCAGGAGAAAGCCGGCTTGCGTTCCCACTGCCACTAGAGCAGAGCTCTGCCTGTTACACTGCAGGCTCTCCGAAGAGGCTGAGGCCCGATAGCCTCCCTGGTGCATTCCTTGGATGAGCGAGTTAGCTACAGGCAGAACACCCCGTGAAGAAAAGTGGATTCAGGGAGGGGACCTGTGTGTAGCTAGAGCCTCTTTGGACGAGCTACGAATCAGAAGGCGGTAGTCAGCGTGTTGACTGGAACTGGGGGCCTGAGGACCCTAGCCTTGCCTTCTCATTTTTAAAGCACCATTCATGCTGCCTTGAAGCTGCCTGCATAAAACCGATTAGGACGGGCCCCTATTCGCTGGAGTCAGGGCTCGAGGAAAAGAAGACGTTTTCTATAAATAAACAGGGTGCTTCCAGAGTCCCGGGAAGACCTCATCCTGTCACGCTCTAGGGCGAAAGGGAAGCTCGATGTGAGTACTTACCTCCAAGTAAGGCCTTCTTATAGCCTTGCTGAGGCGGAAGCTTCGAGCGGTTTCCACGAGGCCTTAGTCGCAGTTCTGCTTTATTTTCACCTTCGGACGCTTTGCAAGACGCGTAAGGCCCAGGCAGGGTGCCCTGTTCCCGACAAGGACACTGGGTACCGGCAGGCTCCCCCGGCCTGCAAAGAAAGTGCCCGGGCCGAAAGCCCTTCCCGCTCACTCTGTGTTTGCCGAGTGCAGGGCAACACACGGCACTCCTCCGGGCGAGAGGTCGCTTTCCCCAGCGCTCCAACGTCTCCAGGAAAACTCTTCTCTTGCGTCCCCCATGCCAGGCAAATCTGCCTCACTGTCCTCGACTGAGCTGCACGGGGAAACCCAAACTGCTTGGCATTCCTTCTAGGCACTCATACCTGAAGACCCCATACCTGCAGGAGAAAGCCGGCTTGCCTTCCCACTGCCACTAGAGCAGAGCTCTGCCTGTTACATTGCAGGCTCTCCAAAGAGCCTGAAGCCCGATAGCCTCCCTGGTGCATTCCTTCGAAGAGCGAGTTAGCTACAGGCAGAACACCCCGTGAAGAAAAGTGGATTCAGGGAGGGGACCTGTGTGTAGCTAGAGCCTCTTTGGACGAGCTACGAATCACAAGGCGGTAGTCAGCGTGTTGACTGGAAGTGGGGGACTGAGGAGCCAAGCCTTGCCTTCTCATTTTTAAAGCACCATTCATGCTGCCTTGAAGCTACCTGCATAAAACCGTTTGGGATGGGCCCCTATTCGCTGGAGTCAGGGCTCGTGGAAGAGAAGCGCTTTTCTATAAATAAACTGGGTGCTTCCAGAGTCCCGGGAAGGGCTCTTCCTGCCACGCTCTATGGCGAACGGGACGCTCGATGTGAGTACTTACCTCTATGTAAGGCCTTCTAATAGCCCTGCTGAGGAAGAAGCTTCAAGCGGTTTCCACGAGGCCTTAGTCGCAGTTCTGCTTTATTTTCACCTTCGGACGCTTTTCAAGACGCGTAAGGCCCTCGCGGGGCGCCCTGTTCCCGACAAGGACACTGAGTACCGGCAGGCTCCCCCGGCCTGCAAAGAAAGGGCCCGGGCCGAAAGCCCTTCCCGCTCACTCTGTGTTTGCCGAGTGCAGGGCAACACACGGCACTCCTCCGGGCGAGAGGTCGCTTTCCCCAGCGCTCCAACGTCTCCAGGAAAACTCTTCTCTGGCGTCCCCCATGCCATGCAAATCTGCCTCACTGTCCTCGACTGAGCTGCACGCGGAAACCCAAACTGCTTGGCATTCCTTCTAAGCACTCATACCTGAAGACCCCATACTTGAAGGAGAAAGCCGGCTTGCGTTCCCACTGCCACTAGAGCAGTGCTCTGCCTGTTACACTGCATGCTCTCCGAAGAGGCTGAGGCCCGATAGCCTCCCTGGTGCATTCCTTGGATGAGCGAGTTAGCTACAGGCAGAACACCCCGTGAAGAAAAGTGGATTCAGGGAGGGGACCTGTGTGTAGCTACAGCCCCTTTGGACGAGCTACGAATCACACGGCGGTAGTCAGCGTGTTGACTGGAAGTGGGGGCCTGAGGACCCTAGCCTTGCCTTCTCATTTTTAAAGCACCATTCATGCTGCCTTGAAGCTGCCTGCATAAAACCGATTAGGACGGGCCCCTATTCGCTGGAGTCAGGGCTCGAGGAAGAGAAGACGTTTTCTATAAATAAACAGGGTGCTTCCAGAGTCCCGGGAAGACCTCATCCTGTCACGCTCTAGGGCGAAAGGGAAGCTCGATGTGAGTACTTACCTCCAAGTAAGGCCTTCTTATAGCCTTGCTGAGGCGGAAGCTTCGAGCGGTTTGCACGAGGCCTTAGTCGCAGTTCTGCTTTATTTTCACCTTCATAGGCTTTTCAAGACGCGTAAGGCCCAGGCAGGGTGCCCTGTTCCCGACAAGGACACTGAGTACCGGCAGGCTCCCCCGGCCTGCAAAGAAAGGGCCCGGGCCGAAAGCCCTTCCCGCTCACTCTGTGTTTGCCGAGTGCAGGGCAACACACGGCACTCCTCCGGGCGAGAGGTCGCTTTCCCCAGCGCTCCAACGTCTCCAGGAAAACTCTTCTCTGGCGTCCCCCATGCCATGCAAATCTGCCTCACTGTCCTCGACTGAGCTGCACGGGGAAACCCAAACTGCTTGGCATTCCTTCTAGGCACTCATACCTGAAGACCCCATACTTGCAGGAGAAAGCCGGCTTGCGTTCCCACTGCCACTAGAGCAGAGCTCTGCCTGTTACACTGCAGGCTCTCCGAAGAGGCTGAGGCCCGATAGCCTCCCTGGTGCATTCCTTGGATGAGCGAGTTAGCTACAGGCAGAACACCCCGTGAAGAAAAGTGGATTCAGGGAGGGGACCTGTGTGTAGCTAGAGCCTCTTTGGACGAGCTACGAATCAGAAGGCGGTAGTCAGCGTGTTGACTGGAACTGGGGGCCTGAGGACCCTAGCCTTGCCTTCTCATTTTTAAAGCACCATTCATGCTGCCTTGAAGCTGCCTGCATAAAACCGATTAGGACGGGCCCCTATTCGCTGGAGTCAGGGCTCGAGGAAGAGAAGACGTTTTCTATAAATAAACAGGGTGCTTCCAGAGTCCCGGGAAGACCTCATCCTGTCACGCTCTAGGGCGAAAGGGAAGCTCGATGTGAGTACTTACCTCCAAGTAAGGCCTTCTTATAGCCTTGCTGAGGCGGAAGCTTCGAGCGGTTTCCACGAGGCCTTAGTCGCAGTTCTGCTTTATTTTCACCTTCGGACGCTTTGCAAGACGCGTAAGGCCCAGGCAGGGTGCCCTGTTCCCGACAAGGACACTGGGTACCGGCAGGCTCCCCCGGCCTGCAAAGAAAGTGCCCGGGCCGAAAGCCCTTCCCGCTCACTCTGTGTTTGCCGAGTGCAGGGCAACACACGGCACTCCTCCGGGCGAGAGGTCGCTTTCCCCAGCGCTCCAACGTCTCCAGGAAAACTCTTCTCTTGCGTCCCCCATGCCAGGCAAATCTGCCTCACTGTCCTCGACTGAGCTGCACGGGGAAACCCAAACTGCTTGGCATTCCTTCTAGGCACTCATACCTGAAGATCCCATACCTGCAGGAGAAAGCCGGCTTGCCTTCCCACTGCCACTAGAGCAGAGCTCTGCCTGTTACATTGCAGGCTCTCCAAAGAGGCTGAAGCCCGATAGCCTCCCTGGTGCATTCCTTCGAAGAGCGAGTTAGCTACAGGCAGAACACCCCGTGAAGAAAAGTGGATTCAGGGAGGGGACCTGTGTGTAGCTAGAGCCTCTTTGGACGAGCTACGAATCACAAGGCGGTAGTCAGCGTGTTGACTGGAAGTGGGGGACTGAGGAGCCAAGCCTTGCCTTCTCATTTTTAAAGCACCATTCATGCTGCCTTGAAGCTACCTGCATAAAACCGTTTGGGATGGGCCCCTATTCGCTGGAGTCAGGGCTCGTGGAAGAGAAGCGCTTTTCTATAAATAAACTGGGTGCTTCCAGAGTCCCGGGAAGGGCTCTTCCTGCCACGCTCTATGGCGAACGGGACGCTCGATGTGAGTACTTACCTCTATGTAAGGCCTTCTAATAGCCCTGCTGAGGAAGAAGCTTCAAGCGGTTTCCACGAGGCCTTAGTCGCAGTTCTGCTTTATTTTCACCTTCGGACGCTTTTCAAGACGCGTAAGGCCCTCGCGGGGCGCCCTGTTCCCGACAAGGACACTGAGTACCGGCAGGCTCCCCCGGCCTGCAAAGAAAGGGCCCGGGCCGAAAGCCCTTCCCGCTCACTCTGTGTTTGCCGAGTGCAGGGCAACACACGGCACTCCTCCGGGCGAGAGGTCGCTTTCCCCAGCGCTCCAACGTCTCCAGGAAAACTCTTCTCTGGCGTCCCCCATGCCATGCAAATCTGCCTCACTGTCCTCGACTGAGCTGCACGCGGAAACCCAAACTGCTTGGCATTCCTTCTAAGCACTCATACCTGAAGAACCCATACTTGAAGGAGAAAGCCGGCTTGCGTTCCCACTGCCACTAGAGCAGTGCTCTGCCTGTTACACTGCATGCTCTCCGAAGAGGCTGAGGCCCGATAGCCTCCCTGGTGCATTCCTTGGATGAGCGAGTTAGCTACAGGCAGAACACCCCGTGAAGAAAAGTGGATTCAGGGAGGGGACCTGTGTGTAGCTACAGCCCCTTTGGACGAGCTACGAATCACACGGCGGTAGTCAGCGTGTTGACTGGAAGTGGGGGCCTGAGGACCCTAGCCTTGCCTTCTCATTTTTAAAGCACCATTCATGCTGCCTTGAAGCTGCCTGCATAAAACCGATTAGGACGGGCCCCTATTTGCTGGAGTCAGGGCTCGAGGAAGAGAAGACGTTTTCTATAAATAAACAGGGTGCTTCCAGAGTCCCGGGAAGACCTCATCCTGTCACGCTCTAGGGCGAAAGGGAAGCTCGATGTGAGTACTTACCTCCAAGTAAGGCCTTCTTATAGCCTTGCTGAGGCGGAAGCTTCGAGCGGTTTCCAAGAGGCCTTAGTCGCAGTTCTGCTTTATTTTCACCTTCATAGGCTTTTCAAGACGCGTAAGGCCCAGGCAGGGTGCCCTGTTCCCGACAAGGACACTGAGACCCGGCAGGCTCCCCCGGCCTGCAAAGAAAGGGCCCGGGCCGAAAGCCCTTCCCGCTCACTCTGTGTTTGCCGAGTGCAGGGCAACACACGGCACTCCTCCGGGCGAGAGGTCGCTTTCCCCAGCGCTCCAACGTCTCCAGGAAAACTCTTCTCTGGCGTCCCCCATGCCATGCAAATCTGCCTCACTGTCCTCGACTGAGCTGCACTGGGAAACCCAAACTGCTTGGCATTCCTTCTAGGCACTCATACCTGAAGACCCCATACTTGCAGGAGAAAGCCGGCTTGCGTTCCCACTGCCACTAGAGCAGAGCTCTGCCTGTTACACTGCAGGCTCTCCGAAGAGGCTGAGGCCCGATAGCCTCCCTGATGCATTCCTTGGATGAGCGAGTTAGCTACAGGCAGAACACCCCGTGAAGAAAAGTGGATTCAGGGAGGGGACCTGTGTGTAGCTAGAGCCTCTTTGGACGAGCTACGAATCAGAAGGCGGTAGTCAGCGTGTTGACTGGAACTGGGGGCCTGAGGACCCTAGCCTTGCCTTCTCATTTTTAAAGCACCATTCATGCTGCCTTGAAGCTGCCTGCATAAAACCGATTAGGACGGGCCCCTATTCGCTGGAGTCAGGGCTCGAGGAAAAGAAGACGTTTTCTATAAATAAACAGGGTGCTTCCAGAGTCCCGGGAAGACCTCATCCTGTCACGCTCTAGGGCGAAAGGGAAGCTCGATGTGAGTACTTACCTCCAAGTAAGGCCTTCTTATAGCCTTGCTGAGGCGGAAGCTTCGAGCGGTTTCCACGAGGCCTTAGTCGCAGTTCTGCTTTATTTTCACCTTCGGACGCTTTGCAAGACGCGTAAGGCCCAGGCAGGGTGCCCTGTTCCCGACAAGGACACTGGGTACCGGCAGGCTCCCCCGGCCTGCAAAGAAAGTGCCCGGGCCGAAAGCCCTTCCCGCTCACTCTGTGTTTGCCGAGTGCAGGGCAACACACGGCACTCCTCCGGGCGAGAGGTCGCTTTCCCCAGCGCTCCAACGTCTCCAGGAAAACTCTTCTCTTGCGTCCCCCATGCCAGGCAAATCTGCCTCACTGTCCTCGACTGAGCTGCACGGGGAAACCCAAACTGCTTGGCATTCCTTCTAGGCACTCATACCTGAAGACCCCATACCTGCAGGAGAAAGCCGGCTTGCCTTCCCACTGCCACTAGAGCAGAGCTCTGCCTGTTACATTGCAGGCTCTCCAAAGAGCCTGAAGCCCGATAGCCTCCCTGGTGCATTCCTTCGAAGAGCGAGTTAGCTACAGGCAGAACACCCCGTGAAGAAAAGTGGATTCAGGGAGGGGACCTGTGTGTAGCTAGAGCCTCTTTGGACGAGCTACGAATCACAAGGCGGTAGTCAGCGTGTTGACTGGAAGTGGGGGACTGAGGAGCCAAGCCTTGCCTTCTCATTTTTAAAGCACCATTCATGCTGCCTTGAAGCTACCTGCATAAAACCGTTTGGGATGGGCCCCTATTCGCTGGAGTCAGGGCTCGTGGAAGAGAAGCGCTTTTCTATAAATAAACTGGGTGCTTCCAGAGTCCCGGGAAGGGCTCTTCCTGCCACGCTCTATGGCGAACGGGACGCTCGATGTGAGTACTTACCTCTATGTAAGGCCTTCTAATAGCCCTGCTGAGGAAGAAGCTTCAAGCGGTTTCCACGAGGCCTTAGTCGCAGTTCTGCTTTATTTTCACCTTCGGACGCTTTTCAAGACGCGTAAGGCCCTCGCGGGGCGCCCTGTTCCCGACAAGGACACTGAGTACCGGCAGGCTCCCCCGGCCTGCAAAGAAAGTGCCCGGGCCGAAAGCCCTTCCCGCTCACTCTGTGTTTGCCGAGTGCAGGGCAACACACGGCACTCCTCCGTGCGAGAGGTCGCTTTCCCCAGCGCTCCAACGTCTCCAGGAAAACTCTTCTCTGGCGTCCCCCATGCCATGCAAATCTGCCTCACTGTCCTCGACTGAGCTGCACGGGGAAACCCAAACTGCTTGGCATTCCTTCTAGGCACTCATACCTGAAGACCCCATACTTGCAGGAGAAAGCCGGCTTGCGTTCCCACTGCCACTAGAGCAGAGCTCTGCCTGTTACACTGCAGGCTCTCCGAAGAGGCTGAGGCCCGATAGCCTCCCTGGTGCATTCCTTGGATGAGCGAGTTAGCTACAGGCAGAACACCCCGTGAAGAAAAGTGGATTCAGGGAGGGGACCTGTGTGTAGCTAGAGCCTCTTTGGACGAGCTACGAATCACAAGGTGGTAGTCAGCGTGTTGACTGGAAGTGGGGGCCTGAGGACCCAAGGCTTGCCTTCTCATTTTTAAAGCACCATTCATGCTGCCTTGAAGCTACCTGCATCAAACCGTTTGGGATTGGCCCCTAGTCGCTGGAGTCAGGGCTCGTGGAAGAGAAGCGGTTTTCTATAAATAAACTGGGTGCTTCCAGAGTCCCGGGAAGAGCTCTTCCTGCCACGCTCTAGGGCGAACGGGAAGCTCGATGTGAGTACTTACCTGTATGTAAGGCCTTCTAATAGCCCTGCTGAGGAAGAAGCTTCAAGCGGTTTCCACGAGGTCTTAGTCGCAGTTCTGCTTTATTTTCACCTTCGGACGCTTTTCAAGACGCGTAAGGCCCAGGCAGGGTGCCCTGTTCCCGACAAGGACACTGAGTACCGGCAGGCTCCCCCGGCCTGCAAAGAAAGGGCCCGGGCCGAAAGCCCTTC
Organism: Mesoplodon bidens; assembly: GCF_964165515.1. NCBI lineage: Eukaryota > Metazoa > Chordata > Mammalia > Artiodactyla > Ziphiidae > Mesoplodon > Mesoplodon bidens. The sequence goes on from NW_027671198.1 coordinate 145,662, forward strand.
CCGCTCACTCTGTGTTTGCCGAGTGCAGGGCAACACACGGCACTCCTCCGGGCGAGAGGTCGCTTTCCCCAGCGCTCCAACGTCTCCAGGAAAACTCTTCTCTGGCGTCCCCCATGCCATGCAAATCTGCCTCACTGTCCTCGACTGAGCTGCACGCGGAAACCCAAACTGCTTGGCATTCCTTCTAAGCACTCATACCTGAAGAACCCATACTTGAAGGAGAAAGCCGGCTTGCGTTCCCACTGCCACTAGAGCAGTGCTCTGCCTGTTACACTGCATGCTCTCCGAAGAGGCTGAGGCCCGATAGCCTCCCTGGTGCATTCCTTGGATGAGCGAGTTAGCTACAGGCAGAACACCCCGTGAAGAAAAGTGGATTCAGGGAGGGGACCTGTGTGTAGCTACAGCCCCTTTGGACGAGCTACGAATCACACGGCGGTAGTCAGCGTGTTGACTGGAAGTGGGGGCCTGAGGACCCTAGCCTTGCCTTCTCATTTTTAAAGCACCATTCATGCTGCCTTGAAGCTGCCTGCATAAAACCGATTAGGACGGGCCCCTATTTGCTGGAGTCAGGGCTCGAGGAAGAGAAGACGTTTTCTATAAATAAACAGGGTGCTTCCAGAGTCCCGGGAAGACCTCATCCTGTCACGCTCTAGGGCGAAAGGGAAGCTCGATGTGAGTACTTACCTCCAAGTAAGGCCTTCTTATAGCCTTGCTGAGGCGGAAGCTTCGAGCGGTTTCCAAGAGGCCTTAGTCGCAGTTCTGCTTTATTTTCACCTTCATAGGCTTTTCAAGACGCGTAAGGCCCAGGCAGGGTGCCCTGTTCCCGACAAGGACACTGAGTACCGGCAGGCTCCCCCGGCCTGCAAAGAAAGGGCCCGGGCCGAAAGCCCTTCCCGCTCACTCTGTGTTTGCCGAGTGCAGGGCAACACACGGCACTCCTCCGGGCGAGAGGTCGCTTTCCCCAGCGCTCCAACGTCTCCAGGAAAACTCTTCTCTGGCGTCCCCCATGCCATGCAAATCTGCCTCACTGTCCTCGACTGAGCTGCACTGGGAAACCCAAACTGCTTGGCATTCCTTCTAGGCACTCATACCTGAAGACCCCATACTTGCAGGAGAAAGCCGGCTTGCGTTCCCACTGCCACTAGAGCAGAGCTCTGCCTGTTACACTGCAGGCTCTCCGAAGAGGCTGAGGCCCGATAGCCTCCCTGGTGCATTCCTTGGATGAGCGAGTTAGCTACAGGCAGAACACCCCGTGAAGAAAAGTGGATTCAGGGAGGGGACCTGTGTGTAGCTAGAGCCTCTTTGGACGAGCTACGAATCAGAAGGCGGTAGTCAGCGTGTTGACTGGAACTGGGGGCCTGAGGACCCTAGCCTTGCCTTCTCATTTTTAAAGCACCATTCATGCTGCCTTGAAGCTGCCTGCATAAAACCGATTAGGACGGGCCCCTATTCGCTGGAGTCAGGGCTCGAGGAAAAGAAGACGTTTTCTATAAATAAACAGGGTGCTTCCAGAGTCCCGGGAAGACCTCATCCTGTCACGCTCTAGGGCGAAAGGGAAGCTCGATGTGAGTACTTACCTCCAAGTAAGGCCTTCTTATAGCCTTGCTGAGGCGGAAGCTTCGAGCGGTTTCCACGAGGCCTTAGTCGCAGTTCTGCTTTATTTTCACCTTCGGACGCTTTGCAAGACGCGTAAGGCCCAGGCAGGGTGCCCTGTTCCCGACAAGGACACTGGGTACCGGCAGGCTCCCCCGGCCTGCAAAGAAAGTGCCCGGGCCGAAAGCCCTTCCCGCTCACTCTGTGTTTGCCGAGTGCAGGGCAACACACGGCACTCCTCCGGGCGAGAGGTCGCTTTCCCCAGCGCTCCAACGTCTCCAGGAAAACTCTTCTCTTGCGTCCCCCATGCCAGGCAAATCTGCCTCACTGTCCTCGACTGAGCTGCACGGGGAAACCCAAACTGCTTGGCATTCCTTCTAGGCACTCATACCTGAAGACCCCATACCTGCAGGAGAAAGCCGGCTTGCCTTCCCACTGCCACTAGAGCAGAGCTCTGCCTGTTACATTGCAGGCTCTCCAAAGAGCCTGAAGCCCGATAGCCTCCCTGGTGCATTCCTTCGAAGAGCGAGTTAGCTACAGGCAGAACACCCCGTGAAGAAAAGTGGATTCAGGGAGGGGACCTGTGTGTAGCTAGAGCCTCTTTGGACGAGCTACGAATCACAAGGCGGTAGTCAGCGTGTTGACTGGAAGTGGGGGACTGAGGAGCCAAGCCTTGCCTTCTCATTTTTAAAGCACCATTCATGCTGCCTTGAAGCTACCTGCATAAAACCGTTTGGGATGGGCCCCTATTCGCTGGAGTCAGGGCTCGTGGAAGAGAAGCGCTTTTCTATAAATAAACTGGGTGCTTCCAGAGTCCCGGGAAGGGCTCTTCCTGCCACGCTCTATGGCGAACGGGACGCTCGATGTGAGTACTTACCTGTATGTAAGGCCTTCTAATAGCCCTGCTGAGGAAGAAGCTTCAAGCGGTTTCCACGAGGCCTTAGTCGCAGTTCTGCTTTATTTTCACCTTCGGACGCTTTTCAAGACGCGTAAGGCCCTCGCGGGGCGCCCTGTTCCCGACAAGGACACTGAGTACCGGCAGGCTCCCCCGGCCTGCAAAGAAAGTGCCCGGGCCGAAAGCCCTTCCCGCTCACTCTGTGTTTGCCGAGTGCAGGGCAACACACGGCACTCCTCCGTGCGAGAGGTCGCTTTCCCCAGCGCTCCAACGTCTCCAGGAAAACTCTTCTCTGGCGTCCCCCATGCCATGCAAATCTGCCTCACTGTCCTCGACTGAGCTGCACGGGGAAACCCAAACTGCTTGGCATTCCTTCTAGGCACTCATACCTGAAGACCCCATACTTGCAGGAGAAAGCCGGCTTGCGTTCCCACTGCCACTAGAGCAGAGCTCTGCCTGTTACACTGCAGGCTCTCCGAAGAGGCTGAGGCCCGATAGCCTCCCTGGTGCATTCCTTGGATGAGCGAGTTAGCTACAGGCAGAACACCCCGTGAAGAAAAGTGGATTCAGGGAGGGGACCTGTGTGTAGCTAGAGCCTCTTTGGACGAGCTACGAATCACAAGGTGGTAGTCAGCGTGTTGACTGGAAGTGGGGGCCTGAGGACCCAAGGCTTGCCTTCTCATTTTTAAAGCACCATTCATGCTGCCTTGAAGCTACCTGCATCAAACCGTTTGGGATGGGCCCCTAGTCGCTGGAGTCAGGGCTCGTGGAAGAGAAGCGGTTTTCTATAAATAAACTGGGTGCTTCCAGAGTCCCGGGAAGAGCTCTTCCTGCCACGCTCTAGGGCGAACGGGAAGCTCGATGTGAGTACTTACCTGTATGTAAGGCCTTCTAATAGCCCTGCTGAGGAAGAAGCTTCAAGCGGTTTCCACGAGGTCTTAGTCGCAGTTCTGCTTTATTTTCACCTTCGGACGCTTTTCAAGACGCGTAAGGCCCAGGCAGGGTGCCCTGTTCCCGACAAGGACACTGAGTACCGGCAGGCTCCCCCGGCCTGCAAAGAAAGGGCCCGGGCCGAAAGCCCTTCCCGCTCACTCTGTGTTTGCCGAGTGCAGGGCAACACACGGCACTCCTCCGGGCGAGAGGTCGCTTTCCCCAGCGCTCCAACGTCTCCAGGAAAACTCTTCTCTGGCGTCCCCCATGCCATGCAAATCTGCCTCACTGTCCTCGACTGAGCTGCACGGGGAAACCCAAACTGCTTGGCATTCCTTGTAGGCACTCATACCTGAAGACCCCATACTTGCAGGAGAAAGCCGGCTTGCGTTCCCACTGCCACTAGAGCAGAGCTCTGCCTGTTACACTGCAGGCTCTCCGAAGAGGCTGAGGCCCGATAGCCTCCCTGGTGCATTCCTTGGATGAGCGAGTTAGCTACAGGCAGAACACCCCGTGAAGAAAAGTGGATTCAGGGAGGGGACCTGTGTGTAGCTAGAGCCTCTTTGGACGAGCTACGAATCAGAAGGCGGTAGTCAGCGTGTTGACTGGAACTGGGGGCCTGAGGACCCTAGCCTTGCCTTCTCATTTTTAAAGCACCATTCATGCTGCCTTGAAGCTGCCTGCATAAAACCGATTAGGACGGGCCCATATTCGCTGGAGTCAGGGCTCGAGGAAGAGAAGACGTTTTCTATAAATAAACAGGGTGCTTCCAGAGTCCCGGGAAGACCTCATCCTGTCACGCTCTAGGGCGAAAGGGAAGCTCGATGTGAGTACTTACCTCCAAGTAAGGCCTTCTTATAGCCTTGCTGAGGCCTAAGCTTCGAGCGGTTTCCACGAGGCCTTAGTCGCAGTTCTGCTTTATTTTCACCTTCGGACGCTTTGCAAGACGCGTAAGGCCCAGGCAGGGTGCCCTGTTCCCGACAAGGACACTGGGTACCGGCAGGCTCCCCCGGCCTGCAAAGAAAGTGCCCGGGCCGAAAGCCCTTCCCGCTCACTCTGTGTTTGCCGAGTGCAGGGCAACACACGGCACTCCTCCGGGCGAGAGGTCGCTTTCCCCAGCGCTCCAACGTCTCCAGGAAAACTCTTCTCTTGCGTCCCCCATGCCAGGCAAATCTGCCTCACTGTCCTCGACTGAGCTGCACGGGGAAACCCAAACTGCTTGGCATTCCTTCTAGGCACTCATACCTGAAGACCCCATACCTGCAGGAGAAAGCCGGCTTGCCTTCCCACTGCCACTAGAGCAGAGCTCTGCCTGTTACATTGCAGGCTCTCCAAAGAGCCTGAAGCCCGATAGCCTCCCTGGTGCATTCCTTCGAAGAGCGAGTTAGCTACAGGCAGAACACCCCGTGAAGAAATGTGGATTCAGGGAGGGGACCTGTGTGTAGCTAGAGCCTCTTTGGACGAGCTACGAATCACAAGGCGGTAGTCAGCGTGTTGACTGGAAGTGGGGGACTGAGGAGCCAAGCCTTGCCTTCTCATTTTTAAAGCACCATTCATGCTGCCTTGAAGCTACCTGCATAAAACCGTTTGGGATGGGCCCCTATTCGCTGGAGTCAGGGCTCGTGGAAGAGAAGCGCTTTTCTATAAATAAACTGGGTGCTTCCAGAGTCCCGGGAAGGGCTCTTCCTGCCACGCTCTATGGCGAACGGGACGCTCGATGTGAGTACTTACCTCTATGTAAGGCCTTCTAATAGCCCTGCTGAGGAAGAAGCTTCAAGCGGTTTCCACGAGGCCTTAGTCGCAGTTCTGCTTTATTTTCACCTTCGGACGCTTTTCAAGACGCGTAAGGCCCTCGCGGGGCGCCCTGTTCCCGACAAGGACACTGAGTACCGGCAGGCTCCCCCGGCCTGCAAAGAAAGGGCCCGGGCCGAAAGCCCTTCCCGCTCACTCTGTGTTTGCCGAGTGCAGGGCAACACACGGCACTCCTCCGGGCGAGAGGTCGCTTTCCCCAGCGCTCCAACGTCTCCAGGAAAACTCTTCTCTGGCGTCCCCCATGCCATGCAAATCTGCCTCACTGTCCTCGACTGAGCTGCACGCGGAAACCCAAACTGCTTGGCATTCCTTCTAGGCACTCATACCTGAAGACCCCATACTTGCAGGAGAAAGCCGGCTTGCGTTCCCACTGCCACTAGAGCAGAGCTCTGCCTGTTACACTGCAGGCTCTCCGAAGAGGCTGAGGCCCGATAGCCTCCCTGGTGCATTCCTTGGATGAGCGAGTTAGCTACAGGCAGAACACCCCGTGAAGAAAAGTGGATTCAGGGAGGGGACCTGTGTGTAGCTAGAGCCTCTTTGGACGAGCTACGAATCAGAAGGCGGTAGTCAGCGTGTTGACTGGAACTGGGGGCCTGAGGACCCTAGCCTTGCCTTCTCATTTTTAAAGCACCATTCATGCTGCCTTGAAGCTGCCTGCATAAAACCGATTAGGACGGGCCCATATTCGCTGGAGTCAGGGCTCGAGGAAGAGAAGACTTTTTCTATAAATAAACAGGGTGCTTCCAGAGTCCCGGGAAGACCTCATCCTGTCACGCTCTAGGGCGAAAGGGAAGCTCGATGTGAGTACTTACCTCCAAGTAAGGCCTTCTTATAGCCTTGCTGAGGCGGAAGCTTCGAGCGGTTTCCACGAGGCCTTAGTCGCAGTTCTGCTTTATTTTCACCTTCGGACGCTTTGCAAGACGCGTAAGGCCCAGGCAGGGTGCCCTGTTCCCGACAAGGACACTGGGTACCGGCAGGCTCCCCCGGCCTGCAAAGAAAGGGCCCGGGCCGAAAGCCCTTCCCGCTCACTCTGTGTTTGCCGAGTGCAGGGCAACACACGGCACTCCTCCGGGCGAGAGGTCGCTTCCCCCAGCGCTCCAACGTCTCCAGGAAAACTCTTCTCTGGCGTCCCACATGCCATGCAAATCTGCCTCACTGTCCTCGACTGAGCTGCACGGGGAAACCCAAACTGCTTGGCATTCCTTCTAGGCACTCATACCTGAAGACCCCATACCTGCAGGAGAAAGCCGGCTTGCCTTCCCACTGCCACTAGAGCAGAGCTCTGCCTGTTACATTGCAGGCTCTCCAAAGAGGCTGAAGCCCGATAGCCTCCCTGGTGCATTCCTTCGAAGAGCGAGTTAGCTACAGGCAGAACACCCCGTGAAGAAAAGTGGATTCAGGGAGGGGACCTGTGTGTAGCTAGAGCCTCTTTGGACGAGCTACGAATCACAAGGCGGTAGTCAGCGTGTTGACTGGAAGTGGGGGACTGAGGAGCCAAGCCTTGCCTTCTCATTTTTAAAGCACCATTCATGCTGCCTTGAAGCTACCTGCATAAAACCGTTTGGGATGGGCCCCTATTCGCTGGAGTCAGGGCTCGTGGAAGAGAAGCGCTTTTCTATAAATAAACTGGGTGCTTCCAGAGTCCCGGGAAGGGCTCTTCCTGCCACGCTCTATGGCGAACGGGACGCTCGATGTGAGTACTTACCTCTATGTAAGGCCTTCTAATAGCCCTGCTGAGGAAGAAGCTTCAAGCGGTTTCCACGAGGCCTTAGTCGCAGTTCTGCTTTATTTTCACCTTCGGACGCTTTTCAAGACGCGTAAGGCCCTCGCGGGGCGCCCTGTTCCCGACAAGGACACTGAGTACCGGCAGGCTCCCCCGGCCTGCAAAGAAAGTGCCCGGGCCGAAAGCCCTTCCCGCTCACTCTGTGTTTGCCGAGTGCAGGGCAACACACGGCACTCCTCCGGGCGAGAGGTCGCTTTCCCCAGCGCTCCAACGTCTCCAGGAAAACTCTTCTCTGGCGTCCCCCATGCCATGCAAATCTGCCTCACTGTCCTCGACTGAGCTGCACGGGGAAACCCAAACTGCTTGGCATTCCTTCTAGGCACTCATACCTGAAGACCCCATACTTGCAGGAGAAAGCCGGCTTGCGTTCCCACTGCCACTAGAGCAGAGCTCTGCCTGTTACACTGCAGGCTCTCCGAAGAGGCTGAGGCCCGATAGCCTCCCTGGTGCATTCCTTGGATGAGCGAGTTAGCTACAGGCAGAACACCCCGTGAAGAAAAGTGGATTCAGGGAGGGGACCTGTGTGTAGCTAGAGCCTCTTTGGACGAGCTACAAATCACAAGGTGGTAGTCAGCGTGTTGACTGGAAGTGGGGGCCTGAGGACCCAAGGCTTGCCTTCTCATTTTTAAAGCACCATTCATGCTGCCTTGAAGCTACCTGCATAAAACCGTTTGGGATGGGCCCCTAGTCGCTGGAGTCAGGGCTCGTGGAAGAGAAGCGGTTTTCTATAAATAAACTGGGTGCTTCCAGAGTCCCGGGAAGAGCTCTTCCTGCCACGCTCTAGGGCGAACGGGAAGCTCGATGTGAGTACTTACCTGTATGTAAGGCCTTCTAATAGCCCTGCTGAGGAAGAAGCTTCAAGCGGTTTCCACGAGGTCTTAGTCGCAGTTCTGCTTTATTTTCACCTTCGGACGCTTTTCAAGACGCGTAAGGCCCAGGCAGGGTGCCCTGTTCCCCACAAGGACACTGAGTACCGGCAGGCTCCCCCGACCTGCAAAGAAAGTGCCCTGGCCGAAATCCCTTCCCGCTCACTCTGTGTTTGCCGAGTGCAGGGCAACACACGGCACTCCTCCGGGCGAGAGGTCGCTTTCCCTAGCGCTCCAACGTCTCCAGGAAAACTCTTCTCTGGCGTCCCCCATGCCATGCAAATCTGCCTCACTGTCCTCGACTGAGCTGCACGGGGAAACCCAAACTGCTTGGCATTCCTTCTACGCACACATACCTGAAGACCCCATACTTGCAGGAGAAAGCCTGCTTGTCTTCCCACTGCCACTAGAGCAGAGCTCTGCCTGTTACATTGCAGGCTCTCCAAAGAAGCTGAAGCCCGATAGCCTCCCTGGTGCATTCCTTGGATGAGCGAGTTAGCTACAGGCAGAACACCCCGTGAAGAAAACTGGATTCAGGGAGGGGACCTGTGTGTAGCTAGAGCCTCTTTGGACGAGCTAAGAATCACAAGGCGGTAGTCAGCGTGTTGACTGGAAGTGGGGGACTGAGGAGCCAAGCCTTGCCTTCTCATTTTTAAAGCACCATTCATGCTGCCTTGAAGCTACCTGCATAAAACCGATTGGGACGGGCCCCTATTTGCTGGAGTCAGGGCTCGTGGAAGAGAAGCGGTTTTCTATAAATAAACTGGGTGCTTCCAGAGTCCCGGGAAGAGCTCTTCTGCCACGCTCTAGGGCGAACGGGAAGCTCGATGTGAGTACTTACCTCTATGTAAGGCCTTCTAATAGCCCTGCTGAGGAAGAAGCTTCAAGCGGTTTCCACGAGGCCTTAGTCGCAGTTCTGCTTTATTTTCACCTTCGGACGCTTTTCAAGACGCGTAAGGCACAGGCAGGGTGCCCTGTTCCCGACAAGGACACTGAGTACCGGCAGGCTCCCCCGGCCTGCAAAGAAAGGGCCCGGGCCGAAAGCCCTTCCCGCTCACTCTGTGTTTGCCGAGTGCAGGGCAACACACGGCACTCCTCCGGGCGAGAGGTCGCTTCCCCCAGCGCTCCAACGTCTCCAGGAAAACTCTTCTCTGGCATCCCCCATGCCATGCAAATCTGCCTCACTGTCCTCGACTGAGCTGCACGGGGAAACCCAAACTTCTTAGCATTCCTTCTAAGCACTCATACCTGAACACCCCATACTTGAAGGAGAAAGCCGGCTTGCGTTCCCACTGCCACTAGAGCAGTGCTCTGCCTGTTACACTGCATGCTCTCCGAAGAGGCTGAGGCCCGATATCCTCCCTGGTGCATTCCTTGGATGAGCGAGTTAGCTACAGGCAGAACACCCCGTGAAGAAAAGTGGATTCAGGGAGGGGACCTGTGTGTAGCTACAGCCTCTTTGGACGAGCTACGAATCACACGGCGGTAGTCAGCGTGTTGACTGGAAGTGGGGGCCTGAGGACCCTAGCCTTGCCTTCTCATTTTTAAAGCACCATTCATGCTGCCTTGAAGCTGCCTGCATAAAACCGATTAGGACGGGCCCCTATTCGCTGGAGTCAGGGCTCGAGGATGAGAAGACGTTTTCTATAAATAAACTGGGTGCTTCCAGAGTCCCGGGAAGACCTCATCCTGTCACGCTCTAGGGCGAAAGGGAAGCTCGATGTGAGTACTTACCTCCAAGTAAGGCCTTCTTATAGCCTTGCTGAGGCGGAAGCTTCGAGCGGTTTCCACGAGGCCTTAGTCGCAGTTCTGCTTTATTTTCACCTTCGTAGGCTTTTCAAGACGCGTAAGGCCCAGGCAGGGTGCCCTGTTCCCGACAAGGACACTGAGTACCGGCAGGCTCCCCCGGCCTGCAAAGAAAGGGCCCGGGCCGAAAGCCCTTCCCGCTCACTCTGTGTTTGCCGAGTGCAGGGCAACACACGGCACTCCTCCGGGCGAGAGGTCGCTTTCCCCAGCGCTCCAACGTCTCCAGGAAATCTCTTCTCTGGCGTCCCACATGCCATGCAAATCTGCCTCACTGTCCTCGACTGAGCTGCACGCGGAAACCCAAACTGCTTGGCATTCCTTCTAGGCACTCATACCTGAAGACCCCATACTTGCAGGAGAAAGCCGGCTTGCGTTCCCACTGCCACTAGAGCAGAGCTCTGCCTGTTACACTGCAGGCTCTCCGAAGAGGCTGAGGCCCGATAGCCTCCCTGGTGCATTCCTTGGATGAGCGAGTTAGCTACAGGCAGAACACCCCGTGAAGAAAAGTGGATTCAGGGAGGGGACCTGTGTGTAGCTAGAGCCTCTTTGGACGAGCTACGAATCAGAAGGCGGTAGTCAGCGTGTTGACTGGAACTGGGGGCCTGAGGACCCTAGCCTTGCCTTCTCATTTTTAAAGCACCATTCATGCTGCCTTGAAGCTGCCTGCATAAAACCGATTAGGACGGGCCCATATTCGCTGGAGTCAAGGCTCGAGGAAGAGAAGACGTTTTCTATAAATAAACAGGGTGCTTCCAGAGTCCCGGGAAGACCTCATCCTGTCACGCTCTAGGGCGAAAGGGAAGCTCGATGTGAGTACTTACCTCCAAGTAAGGCCTTCTTATAGCCTTGCTGAGGCGGAAGCTTCGAGCGGTTTCCACGAGGCCTTAGTCGCAGTTCTGCTTTATTTTCACCTTCGGACGCTTTGCAAGACGCGTAAGGCCCAGGCAGGATGCCCTGTTCCCGACAAGGACACTGGGTACCGGCAGGCTCCCCCGGCCTGCAAAGAAAGTGCCCGGGCCGAAAGCCCTTCCCGCTCACTCTGTGTTTGCCGAGTGCAGGGCAACACACGGCACTCCTCCGGGGGAGAGTTCGCTTTCCCCAGCGCTCCAACGTCTCCAGGAAAACTCTTCTCTTGCGTCCCCCATGCCAGGCAAATCTGCCTCACTGTCCTCGACTGAGCTGCACGGGGAAACCCAAACTGCTTGGCATTCCTTCTAGGCACTCATACCTGAAGACCCCATACCTGCAGGAGAAAGCCGGCTTGCCTTCCCACTGCCACTAGAGCAGAGCTCTGCCTGTTACATTGCAGGCTCTCCAAAGAGGCTGAAGCCCGATAGCCTCCCTGGTGCATTCCTTCGAAGAGCGAGTTAGCTACAGGCAGAACACCCCGTGAAGAAAAGTGGATTCAGGGAGGGGACCTGTGTGTAGCTAGAGCCTCTTTGGACGAGCTACGAATCACAAGGCGGTAGTCAGCGTGTTGACTGGAAGTGGGGGACTGAGGAGCCAAGCCTTGCCTTCTCATTTTTAAAGCACCATTCATGCTGCCTTGAAGCTACCTGCATAAAACCGTTTGGGATGGGCCCCTATTCGCTGGAGTCAGGGCTCGTGGAAGAGAAGCGCTTTTCTATAAATAAACTGGGTGCTTCCAGAGTCCCGGGAAGGGCTCTTCCTGCCACGCTCTATGGCGAACGGGACGCTCGATGTGAGTACTTACCTCTATGTAAGGCCTTCTAATAGCCCTGCTGAGGAAGAAGCTTCAAGCGGTTTCCACGAGGCCTTAGTCGCAGTTCTGCTTTATTTTCACCTTCGGACGCTTTTCAAGACGCGTAAGGCCCTCGCGGGGCGCCCTGTTCCCGACAAGGACACTGAGTACCGGCAGGCTCCCCCGGCCTGCAAAGAAAGTGCCCGGGCCGAAAGCCCTTCCCGCTCACTCTGTGTTTGCCGAGTGCAGGGCAACACACGGCACTCCTCCGGGCGAGAGGTCGCTTTCCCCAGCGCTCCAACGTCTCCAGGAAAACTCTTCTCTGGCGTCCCCCATGCCATGCAAATCTGCCTCACTGTCCTCGACTGAGCTGCACGGGGAAACCCAAACTGCTTGGCATTCCTTCTAGGCACTCATACCTGAAGACCCCATACTTGCAGGAGAAAGCCGGCTTGCGTTCCCACTGCCACTAGAGCAGAGCTCTGCCTGTTACACTGCAGGCTCTCCGAAGAGGCTGAGGCCCGATAGCCTCCCTGGTGCATTCCTTGGATGAGCGAGTTAGCTACAGGCAGAACACCCCGTGAAGAAAAGTGGATTCAGGGAGGGGACCTGTGTGTAGCTAGAGCCTCTTTGGACGCGCTACGAATCACAAGGTGGTAGTCAGCGTGTTGACTGGAAGTGGGGGCCTGAGGACCCAAGGCTTGCCTTCTCATTTTTAAAGCACCATTCATGCTGCCTTGAAGCTACCTGCATAAAACCGTTTGGGATGGGCCCCTAGTCGCTGGAGTCAGGGCTCGTGGAAGAGAAGCGGTTTTCTATAAATAAACTGGGTGCTTCCAGAGTCCCGGGAAGAGCTCTTCCTGCCACGCTCTAGGGCGAACGGGAAGCTCGATGTGAGTACTTACCTGTATGTAAGGCCTTCTAATAGCCCTGCTGAGGAAGAAGCTTCAAGCGGTTTCCACGAGGTCTTAGTCGCAGTTCTGCTTTATTTTCACCTTCGGACGCTTTTCAAGACGCGTAAGGCCCAGGCAGGGTGCCCTGTTCCACACAAGGACACTGAGTACCGGCAGGCTCCCCCGACCTGCAAAGAAAGTGCCCTGGCCGAAAGCCCTTCCCGCTCACTCTGTGTTTGCCGAGTGCAGGGCAACACACGGCACTCCCACGGGCGAGAGGTCGCTTTCCCCAGCGCTCCAACGTCTCCAGGAAAACTCTTCTCTGGCGTCCCCCATGCCATGCAAATCTGCCTCACTGTCCTCGACTGAGCTGCACGGGGAAACCCAAACTGCTTGGCATTCCTTCTACGCACACATACCTGAAGACCCCATACTTGCAGGAGAAAGCCGGCTTGCCTTCCCACTGCCACTAGAGCAGAGCTCTGCCTGTTACATTGCAGGCTCTCCAAAGAGGCTGAAGCCCGATAGCCTACCTGGTGCATTCCTTGGATGAGCGAGTTAGCTACAGGCAGAACACCCCGTGAAGAAAACTGGATTCAGGGAGGGGACCTGTGTGTAGCTAGAGCCTCTTTGGACGAGCTAAGAATCACAAGGCGGTAGTCAGCGTGTTGACTGGAAGTGGGGGACTGAGGAGCCAAGCCTTGCCTTCTCATTTTTAAAGCACCATTCATGCTGCCTTGAAGCTACCTGCATAAAACCGTTTGGGATGGGCCCCTAGTCGCTGGAGTCAGGGCTCGTGGAAGAGAAGCGGTTTTCTATAAATAAACTGGGTGCTTCCAGAGTCCCGGGAAGAGCTCTTCTGCCACGCTCTAGGGCGAACGGGAAGCTCGATGTGAGTACTTACCTCTATGTAAGGCCTTCTAATAGCCCTGCTGAGGAAGAAGCTTCAAGCGGTTTCCACGAGGCCTTAGTCGCAGTTCTGCTTTATTTTCACCTTCGGACGCTTTTCAAGACGCGTAAGGCCCTCGCGGGGCGCCCTGTTCCCGACAAGGACACTGAGTACCGGCAGGCTCCCCCGGCCTGCAAAGAAAGGGCCCGGGCCGAAAGCCCTTCCCGCTCACTCTGTGTTTGCCGAGTGCAGGGCAACACACGGCACTCCTCCGGGCGAGAGGTCGCTTCCCCCAGCGCTCCAACGTCTCCAGGAAAACTCTTCTCTGGCATCCCCCATGCCATGCAAATCTGCCTCACTGTCCTCGACTGAGCTGCAAGGGGAAACCCAAACTTCTTAGCATTCCTTCTAAGCACTCATACCTGAACACCCCATACTTGAAGGAGAAAGCCGGCTTGCGTTCCCACTGCCACTAGAGCAGTGCTCTGCCTGTTACACTGCATGCTCTCCGAAGAGGCTGAGGCCCGATATCCTCCCTGGTGCATTCCTTGGATGAGCCAGTTAGCTACAGGCAGAACACCCCGTGAAGAAAAGTGGATTCAGGGAGGGGACCTGTGTGTAGCTACAGCCTCTTTGGACGAGCTACGAATCACACGGCGGTAGTCAGCGTGTTGACTGGAAGTGGGGGCCTGAGGACCCTAGCCTTGCCTTCTCATTTTTAAAGCACCATTCATGCTGCCTTGAAGCTGCCTGCATAAAACCGATTAGGACGGGCCCCTATTCGCTGGAGTCAGGGCTCGAGGATGAGAAGACGTTTTCTATAAATAAACAGGGTGCTTCCAGAGTCCCGGGAAGACCTCATCCTGTCACGCTCTAGGGCGAAAGGGAAGCTCGATGTGAGTACTTACCTCCAAGTAAGGCCTTCTTATAGCCTTGCTGAGGCGGAAGCTTCGAGCGGTTTCCACGAGGCCTTAGTCGCAGTTCTGCTTTATTTTCACCTTCGTAGGCTTTTCAAGACGCGTAAGGCCCAGGCAGGGTGCCCTGTTCCCGACAAGGACACTGAGTACCGGCAGGCTCCCCCGGCCTGCAAAGAAAGGGCCCGGGCCGAAAGCCCTTCCCGCTCACTCTGTGTTTGCCGAGTGCAGGGCAACACACGGCACTCCTCCGGGCGAGAGGTCGCTTTCCCCAGCGCTCCAACGTCTCCAGGAAAACTCTTCTCTGGCGTCCCACATGCCATGCAAATCTGCCTCACTGTCCTCGACTGAGCTGCACGCGGAAACCCAAACTGCTTGGCATTCCTTCTAGGCACTCATACCTGAAGACCCCATACTTGCAGGAGAAAGCCGGCTTGCGTTCCCACTGCCACTAGAGCAGAGCTCTGCCTGTTACACTGCAGGCTCTCCGAAGAGGCTGAGGCCCGATAGCCTCCCTGGTGCATTCCTTGGATGAGCGAGTTAGCTACAGGCAGAACACCCCGTGAAGAAAAGTGGATTCAGGGAGGGGACCTGTGTGTAGCTAGAGCCTCTTTGGACGAGCTACGAATCAGAAGGCGGTAGTCAGCGTGTTGACTGGAACTGGGGGCCTGAGGACCCTAGCCTTGCCTTCTCATTTTTAAAGCACCATTCATGCTGCCTTGAAGCTGCCTGCATAAAACCGATTAGGACGGGCCCCTATTCGCTGGAGTCAGGGCTCGAGGAAGAGAAGACGTTTTCTATAAATAAACAGGGTGCTTCCAGAGTCCCGGGAAGACCTCATCCTGTCACGCCCTAGGGCGAAAGGGAAGCTCGATGTGAGTACTTACCTCCAAGTAAGGCCTTCTTATAGCCTTGCTGAGGCGGAAGCTTCGAGCGGTTTCCACGAGGCCTTAGTCGCAGTTCTGCTTTATTTTCACCTTCGGACGCTTTGCAAGACGCGTAAGGCCCAGGCAGGGTGCCCTGTTCCCGACAAGGACACTGGGTACCGGCAGGCTCCCCCGGCCTGCAAAGAAAGTGCCCGGGCCGAAAGCCCTTCCCGCTCACTCTGTGTTTGCCGAGTGCAGGGCAACACACGGCACTCCTCCGGGCGAGAGGTCGCTTTCCCCAGCGCTCCAACGTCTCCAGGAAAACTCTTCTCTGGCGTCCCACATGCCATGCAAATCTGCCTCACTGTCCTCGACTGAGCTGCACGGGGAAACCCAAACTGCTTGGCATTCCTTCTACGCACACATACCTGAAGACCCCATACTTGCAGGAGAAAGCCTGCTTGCCTTCCCACTGCCACTAGAGCAGAGCTCTGCCTGTTACATTGCAGGCTCTCCAAAGAAGCTGAAGCCCGATAGCCTCCCTGGTGCATTCCTTGGATGAGCGAGTTAGCTACAGGCAGAACACCCCGTGAAGAAAACTGGATTCAGGGAGGGGACCTGTGTGTAGCTAGAGCCTCTTTGGACGAGCTAAGAATCACAAGGCGGTAGTCAGCGTGTTGACTGGAAGTGGGGGACTGAGGAGCCAAGCCTTGCCTTCTCATTTTTAAAGCACCATTCATGCTGCCTTGAAGCTACCTGCATAAAACCGTTTGGGATGGGCCCCTAGTCGCTGGAGTCAGGGCTCGTGGAAGAGAAGCGGTTTTCTATAAATAAACTGGGTGCTTCCAGAGTCCCGGGAAGAGCTCTTCTGCCACGCTCTAGGGCGAACGGGAAGCTCGATATGAGTACTTACCTCTATGTAAGGCCTTCTAATAGCCCTGCTGAGGAAGAAGCTTCAAGCGGTTTCCACGAGGCCTTAGTCGCAGTTCTGCTTTATTTTCACCTTCGGACGCTTTTCAAGACGCGTAAGGCCCTCGCGGGGCGCCCTGTTCCCGACAAGGACACTGAGTACCGGCAGGCTCCCCCGGCCTGCAAAGAAAGGGCCCGGGCCGAAAGCCCTTCCCGCTCACTCTGTGTTTGCCGAGTGCAGGGCAACACACGGCACTCCTCCGGGCGAGAGGTCGCTTCCCTCAGCGCTCCAACGTCTCCAGGAAAACTCTTCTCTGGCATCCCCCATGCCATGCAAATCTGCCTCACTGTCCTCGACTGAGCTGCACGGGGAAACCCAAACTTCTTAGCATTCCTTCTAAGCACTCATACCTGAACACCCCATACTTGAAGGAGAAAGCCGGCTTGCGTTCCCACTGCCACTAGAGCAGTGCTCTGCCTGTTACACTGCATGCTCTCCGAAGAGGCTGAGGCCCGATATCCTCCCTGGTGCATTCCTTGGATGAGCGAGTTAGCTACAGGCAGAACACCCCGTGAAGAAAAGTGGATTCAGGGAGGGGACCTGTGTGTAGCTACAGCCTCTTTGGACGAGCTACGAATCACACGGCGGTAGTCAGCGTGTTGACTGGAAGTGGGGGCCTGAGGACCCTAGCCTTGCCTTCTCATTTTTAAAGCACCATTCATGCTGCCTTGAAGCTGCCTGCATAAAACCGATTAGGACGGGCCCCTATTCGCTGGAGTCAGGGCTCGAGGATGAGAAGACGTTTTCTATAAATAAACAGGGTGCTTCCAGAGTCCCGGGAAGACCTCATCCTGTCACGCTCTAGGGCGAAAGGGAAGCTCGATGTGAGTACTTACCTCCAAGTAAGGCCTTCTTATAGCCTTGCTGAGGCGGAAGCTTCGAGCGGTTTCCACGAGGCCTTAGTCGCAGTTCTGCTTTATTTTCACCTTCGTAGGCTTTTCAAGACGCGTAAGGCCCAGGCAGGGTGCCCTGTTCCCGACAAGGACACTGAGTACCGGCAGGCTCCCCCGGCCTGCAAAGAAAGGGCCCGGGCCGAAAGCCCTTCCCGCTCACTCTGTGTTTGCCGAGTGCAGGGCAACACACGGCACTCCTCCGGGCGAGAGGTCGCTTTCCCCAGCGCTCCAACGTCTCCAGGAAAACTCTTCTCTGGCGTCCCCCATGCCATGCAAATCTGCCTCACTGTCCTCGACTGAGCTGCACGCGGAAACCCAAACTGCTTGGCATTCCTTCTAGGCACTCATACCTGAAGACCCCATACTTGCAGGAGAAAGCCGGCTTGCGTTCCCACTGCCACTAGAGCAGAGCTCTGCCTGTTACACTGCAGGCTCTCCGAAGAGGCTGAGGCCCGATAGCCTCCCTGGTGCATTCCTTGGATGAGCGAGTTAGCTACAGGCAGAACACCCCGTGAAGAAAAGTGGATTCAGGGAGGGGACCTGTGTGTAGCTAGAGCCTCTTTGGACGAGCTACGAATCAGAAGGCGGTAGTCAGCGTGTTGACTGGAACTGGGGGCCTGAGGACCCTAGCCTTGCCTTCTCATTTTTAAAGCACCATTCATGCTGCCTTGAAGCTGCCTGCATAAAACCGATTAGGACGGGCCCATATTCGCTGGAGTCAGGGCTCGAGGAAGAGAAGACGTTTTCTATAAATAAACAGGGTGCTTCCAGAGTCCCGGGAAGACCTCATCCTGTCACGCTCTAGGGCGAAAGGGAAGCTCGATGTGAGTACTTACCTCCAAGTAAGGCCTTCTTATAGCCTTGCTGAGGCGGAAGCTTCGAGCGGTTTCCAAGAGGCCTTAGTCGCAGTTCTGCTTTATTTTCACTTTCGGACGCTTTGCAAGACGCGTAAGGCCCAGGCAGGGTGCCCTGTTCCCGACAAGGACACTGGGTACCGGCAGGCTCCCCCGGCCTGCAAAGAAAGTGCCCGGGCCGAAAGCCCTTCCCGCTCACTCTGTGTTTGCCGAGTGCAGGGCAACACACGGCACTCCTCCGGGCGAGAGGTCGCTTTCCCCAGCGCTCCAACGTCTCCAGGAAAACTCTTCTCTTGCGTCCCCCATGCCAGGCAAATCTGCCTCACTGTCCTCGACTGAGCTGCACGGGGAAACCCAAACTGCTTGGCATTCCTTCTAGGCACTCATACCTGAAGACCCCATACGTGCAGGAGAAAGCCGGCTTGCCTTCCCACTGCCACTAGAGCAGAGCTCTGCCTGTTACATTGCAGGCTCTCCAAGGAGGCTGAAGCCCGATAGCCTCCCTGGTGCATTCCTTGGATGAGCGAGTTAGCTACAGGCAGAACACCCCGTGAAGAAAACTGGATTCAGGGAGGGGACCTGTGTGTAGCTAGAGCCTCTTTGGACGAGCTAAGAATCACAAGGCGGTAGTCAGCGTGTTGACTGGAAGTGGGGGACTGAGGAGCCAAGCCTTGCCTTCTCATTTTTAAAGCACCATTCATGCTGCCTTGAAGCTACCTGCATAAAACCGTTTGGGATGGGCCCCTAGTCGCTGGAGTCAGGGCTCGTGGAAGAGAAGCGGTTTTCTATAAATAAACTGGGTGCTTCCAGAGTCCCGGGAAGAGCTCTTCTGCCACGCTCTAGGGCGAACGGGAAGCTCGATGTGAGTACTTACCTCTATGTAAGGCCTTCTAATAGCCCTGCTGAGGAAGAAGCTTCAAGCGGTTTCCACGAGGCCTTAGTCGCAGTTCTGCTTTATTTTCACCTTCGGACGCTTTTCAAGACGCGTAAGGCCCTCGCGGGGCGCCCTGTTCCCGACAAGGACACTGAGTACCGGCAGGCTCCCCCGGCCTGCAAAGAGAGTGCCCGGGCCGAAAGCCCTTCCCGCTCACTCTGTGTTTGCCGAGTGCAGGGCAACACACGGCAATCCTCCGGGTGAGAGGTCGCTTCCCCCAGCGCTCCAACGTCTCCAGGATAACTCTTCTCTGGCATCCCCCATGCCATGCAAATCTGCCTCACTGTCCTCGACTGAGCTGCACGGGGAAACCCAAACTTCTTAGCATTCCTTCTAAGCACTCATACCTGAACACCCCATACTTGAAGGAGAAAGCCGGCTTGCGTTCCCACTGCCACTAGAGCAGTGCTCTGCCTGTTACACTGCATGCTCTCCGAAGAGGCTGAGGCCCGATAGCCTCCCTGGTGCATTCCTTGGATGAGCGAGTTAGCTACAGGCAGAACACCCCGTGAAGAAAAGTGGATTCAGGGAGGGGACCTGTGTGTAGCTAGAGCCTCTTTGGACGAGCTACGAATCACACGGCGGTAGTCAGCGTGTTGACTGGAAGTGGGGGCCTGAGGACCCTAGACTTGCCTTCTCATTTTTAAAGCACCATTCATGCTGCCTTGAAGCTGCCTGCATAAAACCGATTAGGACGGGCCCCTATTCGCTGGAGTCAGGGCTCGAGGAAGAGAAGACGTTTTCTATAAATAAACACGGTGCTTCCAGAGTCCCGGGAAGACCTCATCCTGTCACGCTCTAGGGCGAAAGGGAAGCTCGATGTGAGTACTTACCTCCAAGTAAGGCCTTCTTATAGCCTTGCTGAGGCGGAAGCTTCGAGCGGTTTCCACGAGGCCTTAGTCGCAGTTCTGCTTTATTTTCACCTTCGTAGGCTTTTCAAGACGCGTAAGGCCCAGGCAGGGTGCCCTGTTCCCGACAAGGACACTGAGTACCGGCAGGCTCCCCCGGCCTGCAAAGAAAGGGCCCGGGCCGAAAGCCCTTCCCGCTCACTCTGTGTTTGCCGAGTGCAGGGCAACACACGGCACTCCTCCGGGCGAGAGGTCGCTTTCCCCAGCGCTCCAACGTCTCCAGGAAAACTCTTCTCTGGCGTCCCCCATGCCATGCAAATCTGCCTCACTGTCCTCGACTGAGCTGCACGCGGAAACCCAAACTGCTTGGCATTCCTTCTAGGCACTCATACCTGAAGACCCCATACTTGCAGGAGAAAGCCGGCTTGCGTTCCCACTGCCACTAGAGCAGAGCTCTGCCTGTTACACTGCAGGCTCTCCGAAGAGGCTGAGGCCCGATAGCCTCCCTGGTGCATTCCTTGGATGAGCGAGTTAGCTACAGGCAGAACACCCCGTGAAGAAAAGTGGATTCAGGGAGGGGACCTGTGTGTAGCTAGAGCCTCTTTGGACGAGCTACGAATCAGAAGGCGGTAGTCAGCGTGTTGACTGGAACTGGGGGCCTGAGGACCCTAGCCTTGCCTTCTCATTTTTAAAGCACCATTCATGCTGCCTTGAAGCTGCCTGCATAAAACCGATTAGGACGGGCCCATATTCGCTGGAGTCAGGGCTCGAGGAAGAGAAGACGTTTTCTATAAATAAACAGGGTGCTTCCAGAGTCCCGGGAAGACCTCATCCTGTCACGCTCTAGGGCGAAAGGGAAGCTCGATGTGAGTACTTACCTCCAAGTAAGGCCTTCTTATAGCCTTGCTGAGGCGGAAGCTTCGAGCGGTTTCCACGAGGCCTTAGTCGCAGTTCTGCTTTATTTTCACCTTCGGACGCTTTGCAAGACGCGTAAGGCCCAGGCAGGGTGCCCTGTTCCCGACAAGGACACTGGGTACCGGCAGGCTCCCCCGGCCTGCAAAGAAAGTGCCCGGGCCGAAAGCCCTTCCCGCTCACTCTGTGTTTGCCGAGTGCAGGGCAACACACGGCACTCCTCCGGGCGAGAGGTCGCTTTCCCCAGCGCTCCAACGTCTCCAGGAAAACTCTTCTCTTGCGTCCCCCATGCCAGGCAAATCTGCCTCACTGTCCTCGACTGAGCTGCACGGGGAAACCCAAACTGCTTGGCATTCCTTCTAGGCACTCATACCTGAAGACCCCATACGTGCAGGAGAAAGCCGGCTTGCCTTCCCACTGCCACTAGAGCAGAGCTCTGCCTGTTACATTGCAGGCTCTCCAAGGAGGCTGAAGCCCGATAGCCTCCCTGGTGCATTCCTTGGATGAGCGAGTTAGCTACAGGCAGAACACCCCGTGAAGAAAAGTGGATTCAGGGAGGGGACCTGTGTGTAGCTAGAGCCTCTTTGGACGAGCTAAGAATCACAAGGCGGTAGTCAGCGTGTTGACTGTAAGTGGGGGACTGAGGAGCCAAGCCTTGCCTTCTCATTTTTAAAGCACCATTCATGCTGCCTTGAAGCTACCTGCATAAAACCGTTTGGGATGGGCCCCTAGTCGCTGGAGTCAGGGCTCGTGGAAGAGAAGCGGTTTTCTATAAATAAACTGGGTGCTTCCTGAGTCCCGGGAAGAGCTCTTCTGCCACGCTCTAGGGCGAACGGGAAGCTCGATGTGAGTACTTACCTCTATGTAAGGCCTTCTAATAGCCCTGCTGAGGAAGAAGCTTCAAGCGGTTTCCACGAGGCCTTAGTCGCAGTTCTGCTTTATTTTCACCTTCGGACGCTTTTCAAGACGCGTAAGGCCCTCGCGGGGCGCCCTGTTCCCGACAAGGACACTGAGTACCGGCAGGCTCCCCCGGCCTGCAAAGAGAGTGCCCGGGCCGAAAGCCCTTCCCGCTCACTCTGTGTTTGCCGAGTGCAGGGCAACACACGGCAATCCTCCGGGTGAGAGGTCGCTTCCCCCAGCGCTCCAACGTCTCCAGGATAACTCTTCTCTGGCATCCCCCATGCCATGCAAATCTGCCTCACTGTCCTCGACTGAGCTGCACGGGGAAACCCAAACTTCTTAGCATTCCTTCTAAGCACTCATACCTGAACACCCCATACTTGAAGGAGAAAGCCGGCTTGCGTTCCCACTGCCACTAGAGCAGTGCTCTGCCTGTTACACTGCATGCTCTCCGAAGAGGCTGAGGCCCGATAGCCTCCCTGGTGCATTCCTTGGATGAGCGAGTTAGCTACAGGCAGAACACCCCGTGAAGAAAAGTGGATTCAGGGAGGGGACCTGTGTGTAGCTAGAGCCTCTTTGGACGAGCTACGAATCACACGGCGGTAGTCAGCGTGTTGACTGGAAGTGGGGGCCTGAGGACCCTAGACTTGCCTTCTCATTTTTAAAGCACCATTCATGCTGCCTTGAAGCTGCCTGCATAAAACCGATTAGGACGGGCCCCTATTCGCTGGAGTCAGGGCTCGAGGAAGAGAAGACGTTTTCTATAAATAAACAGGGTGCTTCCAGAGTCCCGGGAAGACCTCATCCTGTCACGCTCTAGGGCGAAAGGGAAGCTCGATGTGAGTACTTACCTCCAAGTAAGGCCTTCTTATAGCCTTGCTGAGGCGGAAGCTTCGAGCGGTTTCCACGAGGCCTTAGTCGCAGTTCTGCTTTATTTTCACCTTCGTAGGCTTTTCAAGACGCGTAAGGCCCAGGCAGGGTGCCCTGTTCCCGACAAGGACACTGAGTACCGGCAGGCTCCCCCGGCCTGCAAAGAAAGGGCCCGGGCCGAAAGCCCTTCCCGCTCACTCTGTGTTTGCCGAGTGCAGGGCAACACATGGCACTCCTCCGGGCGAGAGGTCGCTTTCCCCAGCGCTCCAACGTCTCCAGGAAAACTCTTCTCTGGCGTCCCCCATGCCATGCAAATCTGCCTCACTGTCCTCGACTGAGCTGCACGCGGAAACCCAAACTGCTTGGCATTCCTTCTAGGCACTCATACCTGAAGACCCCATACTTGCAGGAGAAAGCCGGCTTGCGTTCCCACTGCCACTAGAGCAGAGCTCTGCCTGTTACACTGCAGGCTCTCCGAAGAGGCTGAGGCCCGATAGCCTCCCTGGTGCATTCCTTGGATGAGCGAGTTAGCTACAGGCAGAACACCCCGTGAAGAAAAGTGGATTCAGGGAGGGGACCTGTGTGTAGCTAGAGCCTCTTTGGACGAGCTACGAATCAGAAGGCGGTAGTCAGCGTGTTGACTGGAACTGGGGGCCTGAGGACCCTAGCCTTGCCTTCTCATTTTTAAAGCACCATTCATGCTGCCTTGAAGCTGCCTGCATAAAACCGATTAGGACGGGCCCATATTCGCTGGAGTCAGGGCTCGAGGAAGAGAAGACGTTTTCTATAAATAAACAGGGTGCTTCCAGAGTCCCGGGAAGACCTCATCCTGTCACGCTCTAGGGCGAAAGGGAAGCTCGATGTGAGTACTTACCTCCAAGTAAGGCCTTCTTATAGCCTTGCTGAGGCGGAAGCTTCGAGCGGTTTCCACGAGGCCTTAGTCGCAGTTCTGCTTTATTTTCACCTTCGGACGCTTTGCAAGACGCGTAAGGCCCAGGCAGGGTGCCCTGTTCCCGACAAGGACACTGGGTACCGGCAGGCTCCCCCGGCCTGCAAAGAAAGTGCCCGGGCCGAAAGCCCTTCCCGCTCACTCTGTGTTTGCCGAGTGCAGGGCAACACACGGCACTCCTCCGGGCGAGAGGTCGCTTTCCCCAGCGCTCCAACGTCTCCAGGAAAACTCTTCTCTTGCGTCCCCCATGCCAGGCAAATCTGCCTCACTGTCCTCGACTGAGCTGCACGGGGAAACCCAAACTGCTTGGCATTCCTTCTAGGCACTCATACCTGAAGACCCCATACCTGCAGGAGAAAGCCGGCTTGCCTTCCCACTGCCACTAGAGCAGAGCTCTGCCTGTTACATTGCAGGCTCTCCAAAGAGGCTGAAGCCCGATAGCCTCCCTGGTGCATTCCTTCGAAGAGCGAGTTAGCTACAGGCAGAACACCCCGTGAAGAAAAGTGGATTCAGGGAGGGGACCTGTGTGTAGCTAGAGCCTCTTTGGACGAGCTACGAATCACAAGGCGGTAGTCAGCGTGTTGACTGGAAGTGGGGGACTGAGGAGCCAAGCCTTGCCTTCTCATTTTTAAAGCACCATTCATGCTGCCTTGAAGCTACCTGCATAAAACCGTTTGGGATGGGCCCCTATTCGCTGGAGTCAGGGCTCGTGGAAGAGAAGCGCTTTTCTATAAATAAACTGGGTGCTTCCAGAGTCCCGGGAAGGGCTCTTCCTGCCACGCTCTATGGCGAACGGGACGCTCGATGTGAGTACTTACCTCTATGTAAGGCCTTCAAATAGCCCTGCTGAGGAAGAAGCTTCAAGCGGTTTCCACGAGGCCTTAGTCGCAGTTCTGCTTTATTTTCACCTTCGGACGCTTTTCAAGACGCGTAAGGCCCTCGCGGGGCGCCCTGTTCCCGACAAGGACACTGAGTACCGGCAGGCTCCCCCGGCCTGCAAAGAAAGGGCCCGGGCCGAAAGCCCTTCCCGCTCACTCTGTGTTTGCCGAGTGCAGGGCAACACACGGCACTCCTCCGGGCGAGAGGTCGCTTTCCCCAGCGCTCCAACGTCTCCAGGAAAACTCTTCTCTGGCGTCCCCCATGCCATGCAAATCTGCCTCACTGTCCTCGACTGAGCTGCACGGGGAAACCCAAACTGCTTGGCATTCCTTCTACGCACACATACCTGAAGACCCCATACTTGCAGGAGAAAGCCTGCTTGCCTTCCCACTGCCACTAGAGCAGAGCTCTGCCTGTTACATTGCAGGCTCTCCAAAGAGGCTGAAGCCCGATAGCCTCCCTGGTGCATTCCTTGGATGAGCGAGTTAGCTACAGGCAGAACACCCCGTGAAGAAAACTGGATTCAGGGAGGGGACCTGTGTGTAGCTAGAGCCTCTTTGGACGAGGTAAGAATCACAAGGCGGTAGTCAGCGTGTTGACTGGAAGTGGGGGACTGAGGAGCCAAGCCTTGCCTTCTCATTTTTAAAGCACCATTCATGCTGCCTTGAAGCTACCTGCATAAAACCGTTTGGGATGGGCCCCTAGTCGCTGGAGTCAGGGCTCGTGGAAGAGAAGCGGTTTTCTATAAATAAACTGGGTGCTTCCAGAGTCCCGGGAAGAGCTCTTCTGCCACGCTCTAGGGCGAACGGGAAGCTCGATATGAGTACTTACCTTTATGTAAGGCCTTCTAATAGCCCTGCTGAGGAAGAAGCTTCAAGCGGTTTCCACGAGGCCTTAGTCGCAGTTCTGCTTTATTTTCACCTTCGGACGCTTTTCAAGATGCGTAAGGCCCTCGCGGGGCGCCCTGTTCCCGACAAGGACACTGAGTACCGGCAGGCTCCCCCGGCCTGCAAAGAAAGGGCCCGGGCCGAAAGCCCTTCCCGCTCACTCTGTGTTTGCCGAGTGCAGGGCAACACACGGCACTCCTCCGGGCGAGAGGTCGCTTCCCCCAGCGCTCCAACGTCTCCAGGAAAACTCTTCTCTGGCATCCCCCATGCCATGCAAATCTGCCTCACTGTCCTCGACTGAGCTGCACGGGGAAACCCAAACTTCTTAGCATTCCTTCTAAGCACTCATACCTGAACACCCCATACTTGAAGGAGAATGCCGGCTTGCGTTCCCACTGCCACTAGAGCAGTGCTCTGCCTGTTACACTGCATGCTCTCCGAAGAGGCTGAGGCCCGATATCCTCCCTGGTGCATTCCTTGGATGAGCGAGTTAGCTACAGGCAGAACACCCCGTGAAGAAAAGTGGATTCAGGGAGGGGACCTGTGTGTAGCTACAGCCTCTTTGGACGAGCTACGAATCACACGGCGGTAGTCAGCGTGTTGACTGGAAGTGGGGGCCTGAGGACCCTAGACTTGCCTTCTCATTTTTAAAGCACCATTCATGCTGCCTTGAAGCTGCCTGCATAAAACCGATTAGGACGGGCCCCTATTCGCTGGAGTCAGGGCTCGAGGATGAGAAGACGTTTTCTATAAATAAACAGGGTGCTTCCAGAGTCCCGGGAAGACCTCATCCTGTCACGCTCTAGGGCGAAAGGGAAGCTCGATGTGAGTACTTACCTCCAAGTAAGGCCTTCTTATAGCCTTGCTGAGGCGGAAGCTTCGAGCGGTTTCCACGAGGCCTTAGTCGCAGTTCTGCTTTATTTTCACCTTCGTAGGCTTTTCAAGACGCGTAAGGCCAAGGCAGGGTGCCCTGTTCCCGACAAGGACACTGAGTACCGGCAGGCTCCCCCGGCCTGCAAAGAAAGGGCCCGGGCCGAAAGCCCTTCCCGCTCACTCTGTGTTTGCCGAGTGCAGGGCAACACACGGCACTCCTCCGGGCGAGAGGTCGCTTTCCCCAGCGCTCCAACGTCTCCAGGAAAACTCTTCTCTGGCGTCCCCCATGCCATGCAAATCTGCCTCACTGTCCTCGACTGAGCTGCACGCGGAAACCCAAACTGCTTGGCATTCCTTCTAGGCACTCATACCTGAAGACCCCATACTTGCAGGAGAAAGCCGGCTTGCGTTCCCACTGCCACTAGAGCAGAGCTCTGCCTGTTACACTGCAGGCTCTCCGAAGAGGCTGAGGCCCGATAGCCTCCCTGGTGCATTCCTTGGATGAGCGAGTTAGCTACAGGCAGAACACCCCGTGAAGAAAAGTGTATTCAGGGAGGGGACCTGTGTGTAGCTAGAGCCTCTTTGGACGAGCTACGAATCACAAGGCGGTAGTCAGCGTGTTGACTGGAAGTGGGGGCCTGAGGACCCTAGCCTTGCTTTCTCATTTTTAAAGCACCATTCATGTTGCCTTGAAGCTG
Organism: Mesoplodon bidens; assembly: GCF_964165515.1. Taxonomy (NCBI): domain Eukaryota; kingdom Metazoa; phylum Chordata; class Mammalia; order Artiodactyla; family Ziphiidae; genus Mesoplodon; species Mesoplodon bidens. The sequence goes on from NW_027671198.1 coordinate 172,078, forward strand.
CCTGCCTAAAACCGATTACGACGGGCCCCTCTTTGCTGGAGTCAGGGCTCGAGGAAGAGAAGACGTTTTCTATAAATAAACAGGGTGCTTCCAGAGTCCCGGGAAGACCTCATCCTGTCACGCTCTAGGGCGAAAGGGAAGCTCGATGTGAGTACTTATCTCCAAGTAAGGCCTTCTTATAGCCTTGCTGAGGCGGAAGCTTCGAGCGGTTTCCACGAGGCCTTAGTCGCAGTTCTGCTTTATTTTCACCTTCGGACGCTTTGCAAGACGCGTAAGGCCCAGGCAGGGTGCCCTGTTCCCGACAAGGACACTGGGTACCGGCAGGCTCCCCCGGCCTGCAAAGAAAGTGCCCGGGCCGAAAGCCCTTCCCGCTCACTCTGTGTTTGCCGAGTGCAGGGCAACACACGGCACTCCTCCGGGCGAGAGGTCGCTTTCCCCAGCGCTCCAACGTCTCCAGGAAAACTCTTCTCTTGCGTCCCCCATGCCAGGCAAATCTGCCTCACTGTCCTCGACTGAGCTGCACGGGGAAACCCAAACTGCTTGGCATTCCTTCTAGGCACTCATACCTGAAGACCCCATACCTGCAGGAGAAAGCCGGCTTGCCTTCCCACTGCCACTAGAGCAGAGCTCTGCCTGTTACATTGCAGGCTCTCCAAAGAGGCTGAAGCCCGATAGCCTCCCTGGTGCATTCCTTCGAAGAGCGAGTTAGCTACAGGCAGAACACCCCGTGAAGAAAAGTGGATTCAGGGAGGGGACCTGTGTGTAGCTAGAGCCTCTTTGGACGAGCTACGAATCACAAGGCGGTAGTCAGCGTGTTGACTGGAAGTGGGGGACTGAGGAGCCAAGCCTTGCCTTCTCATTTTTAAAGCACCATTCATGCTGCCTTGAAGCTGCCTGCATAAAACCCATTAGGACGGGCCCCTATTCGCTGGAGTCAGGGCTCGAGGAAGAGAAGACGTTTTCTATAAATAAACAGGGTGCTTCCAGAGTCCCGGGAAGACCTCATCCTGTCACGCTCTAGGGCGAAAGGGAAGCTCGATGTGAGTACTTACCTCCAAGTAAGGCCTTCTTATAGCCTTGCTGAGGCGGAAGCTTCGAGCGGTTTCCACGAGGCCTTAGTCGCAGTTCTGCTTTATTTTCACCTTCGTAGGCTTTTCAAGATGCGTAAGGCCCAGGCAGGGTGCCCTGTTCCCGACAAGGACACTGAGTACCGGCAGGCTCCCCCGGCCTGCAAAGAAAGGGACCGGGCCGAAAGCCCTTCCCGCTCACTCTGTGTTTGCCGAGTGCAGGGCAACACACGGCACTCCTCCGGGCGAGAGGTCGCTTTCCCCAGCGCTCCAACGTCTCCAGGAAAACTCTTCTCTGGCGTCCCCCATGCCATGCAAATCTGCCTCACTGTCCTCGACTGAGCTGCACGGGGAAACCCAAACTGCTTGGCATTCCTTCTAGGCACTCATACCTGAAGACCCCATACCTGCAGGAGAAAGCCGGCTTGCCTTCCCACTGCCACTAGGGCAGAGCTCTGCCTGTTACATTGCAGGCTCTCCAAAGAGGCTGAAGCCCGATAGCCTCCCTGGTGCATTCCTTCGAAGAGCGAGTTAGCTACAGGCAGAACACCCCGTGAAGAAAAGTGGATTCAGGGAGGGGACGTGTGTGTAGCTAGAGCCTCTTTGGACGAGCTACGAATCACAAGGCGGTAGTCAGCGTGTTGACTGGAAGTGGGGGCCTGAGGAGCCAAGCCTTGCCTTCTCATTTTTAAAGCACCATTCATGCTGCCTTGAAGCTACCTGCATAAAACCGTTTGGGATGGGCCCCTATTCGCTGGAGTCAGGGCTCGTGGAAGAGAAGCGCTTTTCTATAAATAAACTGGGTGCTTCCAGAGTCCCGGGAAGGGCTCTTCCTGCCACGCTCTAAGGCGAACGGGAAGCTCGATGTGAGTACTTACCTCTATGTAAGGCCTTCTAATAGCCCTGCTGAGGAAGAAGCTTCAAGCGGTTTCCACGAGGCCTTAGTCGCAGTTCTGCTTTATTTTCACCTTCGTAGGCTTTTCAAGACGCGTAAGGCCCAGGTAGGGTGCCCTGTTCCCGACAAGGACACTGAGTACCGGCAGGCTCCCCCGGCCTGCAAAGAAAGGGCCCAGGCCGAAAGCCCTTCCCGCTCACTCTGTGTTTGCCGAGTGCAGGGCAACACACGGCACTCCTCCAGGCGAGAGGTCGCTTTCCCCAGCCCTCCAACGTCTCCAGGAAAACTCTTCTCTGGCGTCCCCCATGCCATGCAAATCTGCCTCACTGTCCTCGACTGAGCTGCACGGGGAAACCCAAACTGCTTGGCATTCCTTCTAGGCACTCATACCTGAAGACCCCATACTTGCAGGAGAAAGCCGGCTTGCGTTCCCACTGCCACTAGAGCAGAGCTCTGCCTGTTACACTGCAGGCTCTCCGAAGAGGCTGAGGCCCGATAGCCTCCCTGGTGCATTCCTAAGATGAGCGAGTTAGTTACAGGCAGAACACCCCGTGAAGAAAAGTGGATTCAGGGAGGGGACCTGTGTGTAGCTAGAGCCTCTTTGGACGAGCTACGAATCACAAGGCGGTAGTCAGCGTGTTGACTGGAAGTGGGGGCCTGAGGACCCAAGCCTTGCCTTGTCATTTTTAAAGCACCATTCATGCTGCCTTGAAGCTACCTGCATAAAACCGTTTGGGATGGGCCCCTATTCGCTGGAGTCAGGGCTCGTGGAAGAGAAGCGCTTTTCTATAAATAAACTGGGTGCTTCCAGAGTCCCGGGAAGGGCTCTTCCTGCCACGCTCTATGGCGAACGGGAAGCTCGATGTGAGTACTTACCTCTATGTAAGGCCTTCTAATAGCCCTGCTGAGGAAGAAGCTTCAAGCGGTTTCCACGAGGCCTTAGTCGCAGTTCTGCTTTATTTTCACCTTCGGACGCTTTTCAAGACGCGTAAGGCCCTCGCGGGGCGCCCTGTTCCCGACAAGGACACTGAGTACCGGCAGGCTCCCCCGGCCTGCAAAGAAAGTGCCCGGGCCGAAAGCACTTCCCGCTCACTCTGTGTTTGCCGAGTGCAGGGCAACACACGGCACTCCTCCGGGCGAGAGGTCGCTTTCCTCAGCGCTCCAACGTCTCCAGGAAAACTCTTCTCTGGCGTCCCCCATGCCATGCAAATCTGCCTCATTGTCCTCGACTGAGCTGCACGGGGAAACCCAAACTGCTTGGCATTCCTTCTAGGCACTCATACCTGAAGACCCCATACTTGCAGGAGAAAGCCGGCTTGCGTTCCCACTGCCACTAGAGCAGAGCTCTGCCTGTTACACTGCAGGCTCTCCGAAGAGGCTGAGGCCCGATAGCCTCCCTGGTGCATTCCTTGGATGAGCGAGTTAGCTACAGGCAGAACACCTCGTGAAGAAAAGTGGATTCAGGGAGGGGACCTGTGTGTAGCTAGAGCCTCTTTGGACGAGCTACGAATCACAAGGCGGTAGTCAGCGTGTTGACTGGAAGTGGGGGCCTGAGGACCCAAGGCTTGCCTTCTCATTTTTAAAGCACCTTTCATGCTGCCTTGAAGCTACCTGCATAAAACCGTTTGGGATGGGCCCCTAGTCGCTGGAGTCAGGGCTCGTGGAAGAGAAGCGGTTTTCTATAAATAAACTGGGTGCTTCCAGAGTCCCGGGAAGGGCTCTTCCTGCCACGCTCTAGGGCGAACGGGAAGCTCGATGTGAGTACTTACCTCTATGTAAGGCCTTCTAATAGCCCTGCTGAGGAAGAAGCTTCAAGCGGTTTCCACGAGGCCTTAGTCGCAGTTCTGCTTTATTTTCACCTTCGGACGCTTTGCAAGACGCGTAAGGCCCAGGCAGGGTGCCCTGTTCCCGACAAGGACACTGGGTACCGGCAGGCTCCCCCGGCCTGCAAAGAAAGTGCCCGGGCCGAAATCCCTTCCCGCTCACTCTGTGTTTGCCGAGTGCAGGGCAACACACGGCACTCCTCCGGGCGAGAGGTCGCTTTCCCCAGCGCTCCAACGTCTCCAGGAAAACTCTTCTCTGGCGTCCCCCATGCCATGCAAATCTGCCTCACTGTCCTCGACTGAGCTGCACGGGGAAACCCAAACTGCTTGGCATTCCTTCTACGCACACATACCTGAAGACCCCATACTTGCAGGAGAAAGCCGGCTTGCCTTCCCACTGCCACTAGAGCAGAGCTCTGCCTGTTACATTGCAGGCTCTCCAAAGAGGCTGAAGCCCGATAGCCTCCCTGGTGCATTCCTTGGATGAGCGAGTTAGCTACAGGCAGAACACCCCGTGAAGAAAAGTGGATTCAGGGAGGGGACCTGTGTGTAGCTAGAGCCTCTTTGGACGAGCTACGAATCACAAGGCGGTAGTCAGCGTGTTGACTGGAAGTGGGGGACTGAGGAGCCAAGCCTTGCCTTCTCATTTTTAAAGCACCATTCATGATGCCTTGAAGCTACCTGCATAAAACATTTGAGATGGGCCCCTAGTCGCTGGAGTCAGGGCTCGTGGAAGAGAAGCGGTTTTCTATAAATAAACTGGGTGCTTCCAGAGTCCCGGGAAGAGCTCTTCTGCCACGCTCTAGGGCGAACGGGAAGCTCGATGTGAGTACTTACCTCTATGTAAGGCCTTCTAATAGCCCTGCTGAGGAAGAAGCTTCAAGCGGTTTCCACGAGGCCTTAGTCGCAGTTCTGCTTTATTTTCACCTTCGGACGCTTTTCAAGACGCGTAAGGCCCTCGCGGGGCGCCCTGTTCCCGACAAGGACACTGAGTACCGGCAGGCTCCCCCGGCTTGCAAAGAAAGGGCCCGGGCCGAAAGCCCTTCCCGCTCACTCTGTGTTTGCCGAGTGCAGGGCAACACACGGCACTCCTCCGGGCGAGAGGTCGATTTCCCCAGCGCTCCAACGTCTCCAGGAAAACTCTTCTCTGGCGTCCCCCATGCCATGCAAATCTGCCTCACTGTCCTCGACTGAGCTTCACGGGGAAACCCAAACTTCTTAGCATTCCTTCTAGGCACTCATACCTGAAGTCCCCATACTTGCAGGAGAAAGCCGGCTTGCGTTCCCACTGCCACTAGAGCAGAGCTCTGACTGTTACACTGCAGGCTCTCCGAAGAGGCTGAGGCCCGATAGCCTCCCTGGTGCATTCCTTGGATGAGCGAGTTAGCTACAGGCAGAACACCCCGTGAAGAAAAGTGGATTCAGGGAGGGGACCTGTGTGTAGCTAGAGCCTCTTTGGACGAGCTACGAATCACAAGGCGGTAGTCAGCGTGTTGACTGGAAGTGGGGGCCTGAGGACCCTAGCCTTGCCTTCTCATTTTTAAAGCACCATTCATGCTGCCTTGAAGCTGCCTGCATAAAACCGATTAGGACGGGACCCTATTCGCTGGAGTCAGGGCTCGAGGAAGAGAAGACGTTTTCTATAAATAAACAGGGTGCTTCCAGAGTCCCGGGAAGACCTCAACCTGTTACGCTCTAGGGCGAAAGGGAAGCTGGATGTGAGTACTTACCTCTATGTAAGGCCTTCTACTAGCCCTGCTGAGGAAGAAGCTTCAAGCGGTTTCCACGAGGCCTTAGTCGCAGTTCTGCTTTATTTTCACCTTCGGACGCTTTTCAAGACGCGTAAGGCCCTCGCGGGGCGCCCTGTTCCCGACAAGGACACTGAGTACCGGCAGGCTCCCCCGGCCTGCAAAGAAAGGGCCCGGGCCGAAAGCCCTTCCCGCTCACTCTGTGTTTGCCGAGTGCAGGGCAACACACGGCACTCCTCCGGGCGAGAGGTCGCTTTCCCCAGCGCTCCAACGTCTCCAGGAAAACTCTTCTCTGGCGTCCCCCATGCCATGCAAATCTGCCTCACTGTCCTCGACTGAGCTGCACGCGGAAACCCAAACTGCTTGGCATTCCTTCTAGGCACTCATACCTGAAGACCCCATACTTGCAGGAGAAAGCCGGCTTGCGTTCCCACTGCCACTAGAGCAGAGCTCTGCCTGTTACACTGCAGGCTCTCCGAAGAGGCTGAGGCCCGATAGCCTCCCTGGTGCATTCCTTGGATGAGCGAGTTAGCTACAGGCAGAACACCCCGTGAAGAAAAGTGTATTCAGGGAGGGGACCTGTGTGTAGCTAGAGCCTCTTTGGACGAGCTACGAATCACAAGGCGGTAGTCAGCGTGTTGACTGGAAGTGGGGGCCTGAGGACCCTAGCCTTGCTTTCTCATTTTTAAAGCACCATTCATGTTGCCTTGAAGCTGCCTGCCTAAAACCGATTACGACGGGCCCCTCTTTGCTGGAGTCAGGGCTCGAGGAAGAGAAGACGTTTTCTATAAATAAACAGGGTGCTTCCAGAGTCCCGGGAAGACCTCATCCTGTCACGCTCTAGGGCGAAAGGGAAGCTCGATGTGAGTACTTATCTCCAAGTAAGGCCTTCTTATAGCCTTGCTGAGGCGGAAGCTTCGAGCGGTTTCCACGAGGCCTTAGTCGCAGTTCTGCTTTATTTTCACCTTCGGACGCTTTGCAAGACGCGTAAGGCCCAGGCAGGGTGCCCTGTTCCCGACAAGGACACTGGGTACCGGCAGGCTCCCCCGGCCTGCAAAGAAAGTGCCCGGGCCGAAAGCCCTTCCCGCTCACTCTGTGTTTGCCGAGTGCAGGGCAACACACGGCACTCCTCCGGGCGAGAGGTCGCTTTCCCCAGCGCTCCAACGTCTCCAGGAAAACTCTTCTCTTGCGTCCCCCATGCCAGGCAAATCTGCCTCACTGTCCTCGACTGAGCTGCACGGGGAAACCCAAACTGCTTGGCATTCCTTCTAGGCACTCATACCTGAAGACCCCATACCTGCAGGAGAAAGCCGGCTTGCCTTCCCACTGCCACTAGAGCAGAGCTCTGCCTGTTACATTGCAGGCTCTCCAAAGAGGCTGAAGCCCGATAGCCTCCCTGGTGCATTCCTTCGAAGAGCGAGTTAGCTACAGGCAGAACACCCCGTGAAGAAAAGTGGATTCAGGGAGGGGACCTGTGTGTAGCTAGAGCCTCTTTGGACGAGCTACGAATCACAAGGCGGTAGTCAGCGTGTTGACTGGAAGTGGGGGACTGAGGAGCCAAGCCTTGCCTTCTCATTTTTAAAGCACCATTCATGCTGCCTTGAAGCTGCCTGCATAAAACCCATTAGGACGGGCCCCTATTCGCTGGAGTCAGGGCTCGAGGAAGAGAAGACGTTTTCTATAAATAAACAGGGTGCTTCCAGAGTCCCGGGAAGACCTCATCCTGTCACGCTCTAGGGCGAAAGGGAAGCTCGATGTGAGTACTTACCTCCAAGTAAGGCCTTCTTATAGCCTTGCTGAGGCGGAAGCTTCGAGCGGTTTCCACGAGGCCTTAGTCGCAGTTCTGCTTTATTTTCACCTTCGTAGGCTTTTCAAGATGCGTAAGGCCCAGGCAGGGTGCCCTGTTCCCGACAAGGACACTGAGTACCGGCAGGCTCCCCCGGCCTGCAAAGAAAGGGACCGGGCCGAAAGCCCTTCCCGCTCACTCTGTGTTTGCCGAGTGCAGGGCAACACACGGCACTCCTCCGGGCGAGAGGTCGCTTTCCCCAGCGCTCCAACGTCTCCAGGAAAACTCTTCTCTGGCGTCCCCCATGCCATGCAAATCTGCCTCACTGTCCTCGACTGAGCTGCACGGGGAAACCCAAACTGCTTGGCATTCCTTCTAGGCACTCATACCTGAAGACCCCATACCTGCAGGAGAAAGCCGGCTTGCCTTCCCACTGCCACTAGGGCAGATCTCTGCCTGTTACATTGCAGGCTCTCCAAAGAGGCTGAAGCCCGATAGCCTCCCTGGTGCATTCCTTCGAAGAGCGAGTTAGCTACAGGCAGAACACCCCGTGAAGAAAAGTGGATTCAGGGAGGGGACGTGTGTGTAGCTAGAGCCTCTTTGGACGAGCTACGAATCACAAGGCGGTAGTCAGCGTGTTGACTGGAAGTGGGGGCCTGAGGAGCCAAGCCTTGCCTTCTCATTTTTAAAGCACCATTCATGCTGCCTTGAAGCTACCTGCATAAAACCGTTTGGGATGGGCCCCTATTCGCTGGAGTCAGGGCTCGTGGAAGAGAAGCGCTTTTCTATAAATAAACTGGGTGCTTCCAGAGTCCCGGGAAGGGCTCTTCCTGCCACGCTCTAAGGCGAACGGGAAGCTCGATGTGAGTACTTACCTCTATGTAAGGCCTTCTAATAGCCCTGCTGAGGAAGAAGCTTCAAGCGGTTTCCACGAGGCCTTAGTCGCAGTTCTGCTTTATTTTCACCTTCGTAGGCTTTTCAAGACGCGTAAGGCCCAGGTAGGGTGCCCTGTTCCCGACAAGGACACTGAGTACCGGCAGGCTCCCCCGGCCTGCAAAGAAAGGGCCCAGGCCGAAAGCCCTTCCCGCTCACTCTGTGTTTGCCGAGTGCAGGGCAACACACGGCACTCCTCCAGGCGAGAGGTCGCTTTCCCCAGCCCTCCAACGTCTCCAGGAAAACTCTTCTCTGGCGTCCCCCATGCCATGCAAATCTGCCTCACTGTCCTCGACTGAGCTGCACGGGGAAACCCAAACTGCTTGGCATTCCTTCTAGGCACTCATACCTGAAGACCCCATACTTGCAGGAGAAAGCCGGCTTGCGTTCCCACTGCCACTAGAGCAGAGCTCTGCCTGTTACACTGCAGGCTCTCCGAAGAGGCTGAGGCCCGATAGCCTCCCTGGTGCATTCCTAAGATGAGCGAGTTAGTTACAGGCAGAACACCCCGTGAAGAAAAGTGGATTCAGGGAGGGGACCTGTGTGTAGCTAGAGCCTCTTTGGACGAGCTACGAATCACAAGGCGGTAGTCAGCGTGTTGACTGGAAGTGGGGGCCTGAGGACCCAAGCCTTGCCTTGTCATTTTTAAAGCACCATTCATGCTGCCTTGAAGCTACCTGCATAAAACCGTTTGGGATGGGCCCCTATTCGCTGGAGTCAGGGCTCGTGGAAGAGAAGCGCTTTTCTATAAATAAACTGGGTGCTTCCAGAGTCCCGGGAAGGGCTCTTCCTGCCACGCTCTATGGCGAACGGGAAGCTCGATGTGAGTACTTACCTCTATGTAAGGCCTTCTAATAGCCCTGCTGAGGAAGAAGCTTCAAGCGGTTTCCACGAGGCCTTAGTCGCAGTTCTGCTTTATTTTCACCTTCGGACGCTTTTCAAGACGCGTAAGGCCCTCGCGGGGCGCCCTGTTCCCGACAAGGACACTGAGTACCGGCAGGCTCCCCCGGCCTGCAAAGAAAGTGCCCGGGCCGAAAGCACTTCCCGCTCACTCTGTGTTTGCCGAGTGCAGGGCAACACACGGCACTCCTCCGGGCGAGAGGTCGCTTTCCTCAGCGCTCCAACGTCTCCAGGAAAACTCTTCTCTGGCGTCCCCCATGCCATGCAAATCTGCCTCATTGTCCTCGACTGAGCTGCACGGGGAAACCCAAACTGCTTGGCATTCCTTCTAGGCACTCATACCTGAAGACCCCATACTTGCAGGAGAAAGCCGGCTTGCGTTCCCACTGCCACTAGAGCAGAGCTCTGCCTGTTACACTGCAGGCTCTCCGAAGAGGCTGAGGCCCGATAGCCTCCCTGGTGCATTCCTTGGATGAGCGAGTTAGCTACAGGCAGAACACCTCGTGAAGAAAAGTGGATTCAGGGAGGGGACCTGTGTGTAGCTAGAGCCTCTTTGGACGAGCTACGAATCACAAGGCGGTAGTCAGCGTGTTGACTGGAAGTGGGGGCCTGAGGACCCAAGGCTTGCCTTCTCATTTTTAAAGCACCTTTCATGCTGCCTTGAAGCTACCTGCATAAAACCGTTTGGGATGGGCCCCTAGTCGCTGGAGTCAGGGCTCGTGGAAGAGAAGCGGTTTTCTATAAATAAACTGGGTGCTTCCAGAGTCCCGGGAAGGGCTCTTCCTGCCACGCTCTAGGGCGAACGGGAAGCTCGATGTGAGTACTTACCTCTATGTAAGGCCTTCTAATAGCCCTGCTGAGGAAGAAGCTTCAAGCGGTTTCCACGAGGCCTTAGTCGCAGTTCTGCTTTATTTTCACCTTCGGACGCTTTGCAAGACGCGTAAGGCCCAGGCAGGGTGCCCTGTTCCCGACAAGGACACTGGGTACCGGCAGGCTCCCCCGGCCTGCAAAGAAAGTGCCCGGGCCGAAATCCCTTCCCGCTCACTCTGTGTTTGCCGAGTGCAGGGCAACACACGGCACTCCTCCGGGCGAGAGGTCGCTTTCCCCAGCGCTCCAACGTCTCCAGGAAAACTCTTCTCTGGCGTCCCCCATGCCATGCAAATCTGCCTCACTGTCCTCGACTGAGCTGCACGGGGAAACCCAAACTGCTTGGCATTCCTTCTACGCACACATACCTGAAGACCCCATACTTGCAGGAGAAAGCCGGCTTGCCTTCCCACTGCCACTAGAGCAGAGCTCTGCCTGTTACATTGCAGGCTCTCCAAAGAGGCTGAAGCCCGATAGCCTCCCTGGTGCATTCCTTGGATGAGCGAGTTAGCTACAGGCAGAACACCCCGTGAAGAAAAGTGGATTCAGGGAGGGGACCTGTGTGTAGCTAGAGCCTCTTTGGACGAGCTACGAATCACAAGGCGGTAGTCAGCGTGTTGACTGGAAGTGGGGGACTGAGGAGCCAAGCCTTGCCTTCTCATTTTTAAAGCACCATTCATGATGCCTTGAAGCTACCTGCATAAAACATTTGAGATGGGCCCCTAGTCGCTGGAGTCAGGGCTCGTGGAAGAGAAGCGGTTTTCTATAAATAAACTGGGTGCTTCCAGAGTCCCGGGAAGAGCTCTTCTGCCACGCTCTAGGGCGAACGGGAAGCTCGATGTGAGTACTTACCTCTATGTAAGGCCTTCTAATAGCCCTGCTGAGGAAGAAGCTTCAAGCGGTTTCCACGAGGCCTTAGTCGCAGTTCTGCTTTATTTTCACCTTCGGACGCTTTTCAAGACGCGTAAGGCCCTCGCGGGGCGCCCTGTTCCCGACAAGGACACTGAGTACCGGCAGGCTCCCCCGGCTTGCAAAGAAAGGGCCCGGGCCGAAAGCCCTTCCCGCTCACTCTGTGTTTGCCGAGTGCAGGGCAACACACGGCACTCCTCCGGGCGAGAGGTCGATTTCCCCAGCGCTCCAACGTCTCCAGGAAAACTCTTCTCTGGCGTCCCCCATGCCATGCAAATCTGCCTCACTGTCCTCGACTGAGCTTCACGGGGAAACCCAAACTTCTTAGCATTCCTTCTAGGCACTCATACCTGAAGTCCCCATACTTGCAGGAGAAAGCCGGCTTGCGTTCCCACTGCCACTAGAGCAGAGCTCTGACTGTTACACTGCAGGCTCTCCGAAGAGGCTGAGGCCCGATAGCCTCCCTGGTGCATTCCTTGGATGAGCGAGTTAGCTACAGGCAGAACACCCCGTGAAGAAAAGTGGATTCAGGGAGGGGACCTGTGTGTAGCTAGAGCCTCTTTGGACGAGCTACGAATCACAAGGCGGTAGTCAGCGTGTTGACTGGAAGTGGGGGCCTGAGGACCCTAGCCTTGCCTTCTCATTTTTAAAGCACCATTCATGCTGCCTTGAAGCTGCCTGCATAAAACCGATTAGGACGGGACCCTATTCGCTGGAGTCAGGGCTCGAGGAAGAGAAGACGTTTTCTATAAATAAACAGGGTGCTTCCAGAGTCCCGGGAAGACCTCAACCTGTTACGCTCTAGGGCGAAAGGGAAGCTGGATGTGAGTACTTACCTCTATGTAAGGCCTTCTACTAGCCCTGCTGAGGAAGAAGCTTCAAGCGGTTTCCACGAGGCCTTAGTCGCAGTTCTGCTTTATTTTCACCTTCGGACGCTTTTCAAGACGCGTAAGGCCCTCGCGGGGCGCCCTGTTCCCGACAAGGACACTGAGTACCGGCAGGCTCCCCCGGCCTGCAAAGAAAGTGCCCGGGCCGAAAGCCCTTCCCGCTCACTCTGTGTTTGCCGAGTGCAGGGCAACACACGGCACTCCTCCGGGCGAGAGGTCGCTTTCCTCAGCGCTCCAACGTCTCCAGGAAAACTCTTCTCTGGCGTCCCCCATGCCATGCAAATCTGCCTCACTGTCCTCGACTGAGCTGCACGGGGAAACCCAAACTGCTTGGCATTCCTTCTAGGCACTCATACCTGAAGACCCCATACTTGCAGGAGAAAGCCGGCTTGCGTTCCCACTGCCACTAGAGCAGAGCTCTGCCTGTTACACTGCAGGCTCTCCGAAGAGGCTGAGGCCCGATAGCCTCCCTGGTGCATTCCTTGGATGAGCGAGTTAGCTACAGGCAGAACACCCCGTGAAGAAAAGTGTATTCAGGGAGGGGACCTGTGTGTAGCTAGAGCCTCTTTGGACGAGCTACGAATCACAAGGCGGTAGTCAGCGTGTTGACTGGAAGTGGGGGCCTGAGGACCCTAGCCTTGCTTTCTCATTTTTAAAGCACCATTCATGTTGCCTTGAAGCTGCCTGCCTAAAACCGATTACGACGGGCCCCTATTTGCCGGAGTCAGGGCTCGAGGAAGAGAAGACGTTTTCTATAAATAAACAGGGTGCTTCCAGAGTCCCGGGAAGACCTCATCCTGTCACGCTCTAGGGCGAAAGGGAAGCTCGATGTGAGTACTTAGCTCCAAGTAAGTCCTTCTTATAGCCTTGCTGAGGCGGAAGCTTCGAGCGGTTTCCACGAGGCCTTAGTCGCAGTTCTGCTTTATTTTCACCTTCGTAGGCTTTTCAAGACGCGTAAGGCCCAGGCAGGGTGCCCTGTTCCCGACAAGGACACTGAGTACCGGCAGGCTCCCCCGGCCTGCAAAGAAAGGGCCCGGGCCGAAAGCCCTTCCCGCTCACTCTGTGTTTGCCGAGTGCAGGGCAACACACGGCACTCCTCCAGGCGAGAGGTCGCTTTCCCCAGCCCTCCAACGTCTCCAGGAAAACTCTTCTCTGGCGTCCCCCATGCCATGCAACTCTGCCTCACTGTCCTCGACTGAGCTGCACGGGGAAACCCAAACTGCTTGGCATTCCTTCTAGGCACTCATACCTGAAGACCCCATACTTGCAGGAGAAAGCCGGCTTGCGTTCCCACTGCCACTAGAGCAGAGCTCTGCCTGTTACACTGCAGGCTCTCCGAAGAGGCTGAGGCCCGATAGCCTCCCTGGTGCATTCCTTGGATGAGCGAGTTAGCTACAGGCAGAACACCCCGTGAAGAAAAGTGGATTCAGGGAGGGGACCTGTGTGTAGCTAGAGCCTCTTTGGACGAGCTACGAATCAGAAGGCGGTAGTCAGCGTGTTGACTGGAACTGGGGGCCTGAGGACCCTAGCCTTGCCTTCTCATTTTTAAAGCACCATTCATGCTGCCTTGAAGCTGCCTGCATAAAACCGATTAGGACGGGCCCCTATTCGCTGGAGTCAGGGCTCGAGGAAGAGAAGACGTTTTCTATAAATAAACAGGGTGCTTCCAGAGTCCCGGGAAGACCTCATCCTGTCACGCTCTAGGGCGAAAGGGAAGCTCGATGTGAGTACTTACCTCCAAGTAAGGCCTTCTTATAGCCTTGCTGAGGCGGAAGCTTCGAGCGGTTTCCACGAGGCCTTAGTCGCAGTTCTGCTTTATTTTCACCTTCGGACGCTTTGCAAGACGCGTAAGGCCCAGGCAGGGTGCCCTGTTCCCGACAAGGACACTGGGTACCGGCAGGCTCCCCCGGCCTGCAAAGAAAGTGCCCGGGCCGAAAGCCCTTCCCGCTCACTCTGTGTTTGCCGAGTGCAGGGCAACACACGGCACTCCTCCGGGCGAGAGGTCGCTTTCCCCAGCGCTCCAACGTCTCCAGGAAAACTCTTCTCTTGCGTCCCCCATGCCAGGCAAATCTGCCTCACTGTCCTCGACTGAGCTGCACGGGGAAACCCAAACTGCTTGGCATTCCTTCTAGGCACTCATACCTGAAGACCCCATAGCTGCAGGAGAAAGCCGGCTTGCCTTCCCACTGCCAGTAGAGCAGAGCTCTGCCTGTTACATTGCAGGCTCTCCAAAGAGGTTGAAGCCCGATAGCCTCCCTGGTGCATTCCTTCGAAGTGCGAGTTAGCTACAGGCAGAACACCCCGTGAAGAAAAGTGGATTCAGGGAGGGGACCTGTGTGTAGCTAGAGCCTCTTTGGACGAGCTACGAATCACAAGGCGGTAGTCAGCGTGTTGACTGGAAGTGGGGGACTGAGGAGCCAAGCCTTGCCTTCTCATTTTTAAAGCACCATTCATGCTGCCTTGAAGCTACCTGCATAAAACCGTTTGGGATGGGCCCCTATTCGCTGGAGTCAGGGCTCGTGGAAGAGAAGCGCTTTTCTATAAATAAACTGGGTGCTTCCAGAGTCCCGGGAAGGGCTCTTCCTGCCACGCTCTATGGCGAACGGGAAGCTCGATGTGAGTACTTACCTCTATGTAAGGCCTTCTAATAGCCCTGCTGAGGAAGAAGCTTCAAGCGGTTTCCACGAGGCCTTAGTCGCAGTTCTGCTTTATTTTCACCTTCGGACGCTTTTCAAGACGCGTAAGGCCCAGGCAGGGCGCCCTGTTCCCGACAAGGACACTGAGTACCGGCAGGCTCCCCCGGCCTGCAAAGAAAGTGCCCGGGCCGAAATCCCTTCCCGCTCACTCTGTGTTTGCCGAGTGCAGGGCAACACACGGCACTCCTCCGGGCGAGAGGTCGCTTTCCCCAGCGCTCCAACGTCTCCAGGAAAACTCTTCTCTGGCGTCCCCCATGCCATGCAAATCTGCCTCACTGTCCTCGACTGAGCTGCACGGGGAAACCCAAACTGCTTGGCATTCCTTCTACGCACACATACCTGAAGACCCCATACTTGCAGGAGAAAGCCGGCTTGCGTTCCCACTGCCACTAGAGCAGAGCTCTGCCTGTTACATTGCAGGCTCTCCAAAGAGGCTGAAGCCCGATAGCCTCCCTGGTGCATTCCTTGGATGAGCGAGTTAGCTACAGGCAGAACACCCCGTGAAGAAATGTGGATTCTGGGAGGCGACCTGTGTGTAGCTAGAGCCTCTTTGGACGAGCTACGAATCCCAAGGCGGTAGTCAGTGTGTTGACTGGAAGTGGGGGACTGAGGAGCCAAGCCTTGCCTTCTCATTTTTAAAGCACCATTCATGCTGCCTTGAAGCTACCTGCATAAAACCGTTTGAGACGGGCCCCTAGTCGCTGGAGTCAGGGCTCGTGGAAGAGAAGCGGTTTTCTATAAATAAACTGGGTGCTTCCAGAGTCCCGGGAAGAGCTCTTCTGCCACGCTCTAGGGCGAACGGGAAGCTCGATGTGAGTACTTACCTCCAGGTAAGGCATTCTAATAGCCCTGCTGAGGAAGAAGCTTCAAGCGATTTCCACGAGGCCTTAGTCGCAGTTCTGCTTTATTTTCACCTTCGGACGCTTTTCAAGACGCCTAAGGCCCTCGCGGGGCGCCCTGTTCCCGACAAGGACACTGAGTACCGGCAGGCTCCCCCGGCCTGCAAAGAAAGGGCCCGGGCCGAAAGCCCTTCCCGCTCACTCTGTGTTTGCCGAGTGCAGGACAACACACGGCACTCCTCCGGGCGAGAGGTCGATTTCCCCAGCGCTCCAACGTCTCCAAGAAAACTCTTCTCTGGCGTCCCCCATGCCATGCAAATCTGCCTCACTGTCCTCGACTGAGCTGCACGGGGAAACCCAAACTTCTTAGCATTCCTTCTAGGCACTCATACCTGAAGTCCCCATACTTGCAGGAGAAAGCCGGCTTGCGTTCCCACTGCCACTAGAGCAGAGCTCTGCCTGTTACACTGCAGGCTCTCCGAAGAGGCTGAGGCCCGATAGCCTCCCTGGTGCATTCCTTGGATGAGCGAGTTAGCTACAGGCAGAACACCCCGTGAAGAAAAGTGGATTCAGGGAGGGGACCTGTGTGTAGCTAGAGCCTCTTTGGACGAGCTACGAATCACAAGGCGGTAGTCAGCGTGTTGACTGGAAGTGGGGGCCTGAGGACCCTAGCCTTGCCTTCTCATTTTTAAAGCACCATTCATGCTGCCTTGAAGCTGCCTGCATAAAACCGATTAGGACGGGCCCCTATTCGCTGGAGTCAGCGCTCGAGGAAGAGAAGACGTTTTCTATAAATAAACAGGGTGCTTCCAGAGTCCCGGGAAGACCTCATCCTGTCACGCCCTAGGGCGAAAGGGAAGCTCGATGTGAGTACTTACCTCCAAGTAAGGCCTTCTTATAGCCTTGCTGAGGCGGAAGCTTCGAGCGGTTTCCACGAGGCCTTAGTCGCAGTTCTGCTTTATTTTCACCTTCGGACGCTTTGCAAGACGCGTAAGGCCCAGGCAGGGTGCCCTGTTCCCGACAAGGACACTGGGTACCGGCAGGCTCCCCCGGCCTGCAAAGAAAGGGCCCGGGCCGAAAGCCCTTCCCGCTCACTCTGTGTTTGCCGAGTGCAGGGCAACACACGGCACTCCTCCGGGCGAGAGGTCGCTTTCCCCAGCGCTCCAACGTCTCCAGGAAAACTCTTCTCTTGCGTCCCCCATGCCAGGCAAATCTGCCTCACTGTCCTCGACTGAGCTGCACGGGGAAACCCAAACTGCTTGGCATTCCTTCTAGGCACTCATACCTGAAGACCCCATACCTGCAGGAGAAAGCCGGCTTGCCTTCCCACTGCCAGTAGAGCAGAGCTCTGCCTGTTACATTGCAGGCTCTCCAAAGAGGTTGAAGCCCGATAGCCTCCCTGGTGCATTCCTTCGAAGTGCGAGTTAGCTACAGGCAGAACACCCCGTGAAGAAAAGTGGATTCAGGGAGGGGACCTGTGTGTAGCTAGAGCCTCTTTGGACGAGCTACGAATCACAAGGCGGTAGTCAGCGTGTTGACTGGAAGTGGGGGACTGAGGAGCCAAGCCTTGCCTTCTCATTTTTAAAGCACCATTCATGCTGCCTTGAAGCTACCTGCATAAAACCGTTTGGGATGGGCCCCTATTCGCTGGAGTCAGGGCTCGTGGAAGAGAAGCGCTTTTCTATAAATAAACTGGGTGCTTCCAGAGTCCCGGGAAGGGCTCTTCCTGCCACGCTCTATGGCGAACGGGAAGCTCGATGTGAGTACTTACCTCTATGTAAGGCCTTCTAATAGCCCTGCTGAGGAAGAAGCTTCAAGCGGTTTCCACGAGGCCTTAGTCGCAGTTCTGCTTTATTTTCACCTTCGGACGCTTTTCAAGACGCGTAAGGCCCAGGCAGGGCGCCCTGTTCCCGACAAGGACACTGAGAACCGGCAGGCTCCCCCGGCCTGCAAAGAAAGTGCCCGGGCCGAAATCCCTTCCCGCTCACTCTGTGTTTGCCGAGTGCAGGGCAACACACGGCACTCCTCCGGGCGAGAGGTCGCTTTCCCCAGCGCTCCAACGTCTCCAGGAAAACTCTTCTCTGGCGTCCCCCATGCCATGCAAATCTGCCTCACTGTCCTCGACTGAGCTGCACGGGGAAACCCAAACTGCTTGGCATTCCTTCTACGCACACATACCTGAAGACCCCATACTTGCAGGAGAAAGCCGGCTTGCCTTCCCACTGCCACTAGAGCAGAGCTCTGCCTGTTACATTGCAGGCTCTCCAAAGAGGCTGAAGCCCGATAGCCTCCCTGGTGCATTCCTTGGATGAGCGAGTTAGCTACAGGCAGAACACCCCGTGAAGAAATGTGGATTCAGGGAGGGGACCTGTGTGTAGCTAGAGCCCCTTTGGACGAGCTACGAATCCCAAGGCGGTAGTCAGTGTGTTGACTGGAAGTGGGGGACTGAGGAGCCAAGCCTTGCCTTCTCATTTTTAAAGCACCATTCATGCTGCCTTGAAGCTACCTGCATAAAACCGTTTGGGATGGGCCCCTAGTCGCTGGAGTCAGGGCTCGTGGAAGAGAAGCGGTTTTCTATAAATAAACTGGGTGCTTCCAGAGTCCCGGGAAGAGCTCTTCTGCCACGCTCTAGGGTGAACGGAAAGCTCGATGTGAGTACTTACCTCTATGTAAGGCCTTCTAATAGCCCTGCTGAGGAAGAAGCTTCAAGCGATTTCCACGAGGCCTTAGTCGCAGTTCTGCTTTATTTTCACCTTCGGACGCTTTTCAAGACGCCTAAGGCCCTCGCGGGGCGCCCTGTTCCCGACAAGGACACTGAGTACCGGCAGGCTCCCCCGGCCTGCAAAGAAAGGGCCCGGGCCGAAAGCCCTTCCCGCTCACTCTGTGTTTGCCGAGTGCAGGGCAACACACGGCACTCCTCCGGGCGAGAGGTCGATTTCCCCAGCGCTCCAACGTCTCCAAGAAAACTCTTCTCTGGCGTCCCCCATGCCATGCAAATCTGCTTCACTGTCCTCGACTGAGCTGCACGGGGAAACCCAAACTTCTTAGCATTCCTTCTAGGCACTCATACCTGAAGTCCCCATAGTTGCAGGAGAAAGCCGGCTTGCGTTCCCACTGCCACTAGAGCAGAGCTCTGCCTGTTACACTGCAGGCTCTCCGAAGAGGCTGAGGCCCGATAGCCTCCCTGGTGCATTCCTTGGATGAGCGAGTTAGCTACAGGCAGAACACCCCGTGAAGAAAAGTGGATTCAGGGAGGGGACCTGTGTGTAGCTAGAGCCTCTTTGGACGAGCTACGAATCACAAGGCGGTAGTCAGCGTGTTGACTGGAAGTGGGGGCCTGAGGACCCTAGCCTTGCCTTCTCATTTTTAAAGCACCATTCATGCTGCCTTGAAGCTGCCTGCATAAAACCGATTAGGACGGGCCCCTATTCGCTGGAGTCAGCGCTCGAGGAAGAGAAGACGTTTTCTATAAATAAACAGGGTGCTTCCAGAGTCCCGGGAAGACCTCAACCTGTCACGCTCTAGGGCGAAAGGGAAGCTGGATGTGAGTACTTACCTCTATGTAAGGCCTTCTACTAGCCCTGCTGAGGAAGAAGCTTCAAGCGGTTTCCACGAGGCCTTAGTCGCAGTTCTGCTTTATTTTCACCTTCGGACGCTTTTCAAGACGCGTAAGGCCCTCGCGGGGCGCCCTGTTCCCGACAAGGACACTGAGTACCGGCAGGCTCCCCCGGCCTGCAAAGAAAGTGCCCGGGCCGAAAGCACTTCCCGCTCACTCTGTGTTTGCCGAGTGCAGGGCAACACACGGCACTCCTCCGGGCGAGAGGTCGCTTTCCTCAGCGCTCCAACGTCTCAAGGAAAACTCTTCTCTGGCGTCCCCCATGCCATGCAAATCTGCCTCACTGTCCTCGACTGAGCTGCACGGGGAAACCCAAACTGCTTGGCATTCCTTCTAGGCACTCATACCTGAAGACCCCATACCTGCAGGAGAAAGACGGCTTGCCTTCCCACTGCCACTAGAGCAGAGCTCTGCCTGTTACATTGCAGGCTCTCCAAAGAGGCTGAAGCCCAATAGCCTCCCTGGTGCATTCCTTCGAAGAGCGAGTTAGCTACAGGCAGAACACCCCGTGAAGAAAAGTGGATTCAGGGAGGGGACCTGTGTGTAGCTAGAGCCTCTTTGGACGAGCTACGAATCACAAGGCGGTAGTCAGCGTGTTGACTGGAAGTGGGGGACTGAGGAGCCAAGTCTTGCCTTCTCATTTTTTTTTTTTTTTTTTTTTTCTTTTTGTGGTATGCGGGCCTCTCACTGTTGTGGCCTCTCCCGTTGCGGAGCACAGGCTCCGGACGCGCAGGCCCAGTGGCCACGGCTCACGGGCCCAGCCGCTCCGCGGCATATGGGATCCTCCCAGACCGGGGCACGAACCCGTATCCCCTGCATCGGCAGGCGGACTCTCAACCACTGCGCCACCAGGGAGGCCCGCCTTCTCATTTTTAAAGCACCATTCATGCTGCCTTGAAGCTACCTGCATAAAACCGTTTGGGATGGGCCCCTATTCGCTGGAGTCAGGGCTCGTGGAAGAGAAGCGCTTTTCTATAAATAAACTGGGTGCTTCCAGAGTCCCGGGAAGGGCTCTTCCTGCCACGCTCTATGGCGATCGGGACGCTCGATGTGAGTACTTACCTCTATGTAAGGCCTTCTAATAGCCCTGCTGAGGAAGAAGCTTCAAGCGGTTTCCACGAGGCCTTAGTCGCAGTTCTGCTTTATTTTCACCTTCGGACGCTTTTCAAGACGCGTAAGGCCCTCGCGGGGCGCCCTGTTCCCGACAAGGACACTGAGTACCGGCAGGCTCCCCCGGCCTGCAAAGAAAGGGCCCGGGCCGAAAGCCCTTCCCGCTCACTCTGTGTTTGCCGAGTGCAGGGCAACACACGGCACTCCTCCGGGCGAGAGGTCGCTTTCCCCAGCGCTCCAACGTCTCCAGGAAAACTCTTCTCTGGCGTCCCCCATGCCATGCAAATCTGCCTCACTGTCCTCGACTGAGCTGCACGGGGAAAGCCAAACTGCTTGGCATTCCTTCTAGGCACTCATACCTGAAGACCCCATACTTGAAGGAGAAAGCCGGCTTGCGTTCCCACTGCCACTAGAGCAGAGCTCTGCCTGTTACACTGCAGGCTCTCCGAAGAGGCTGAGGCCCGATAGCCTCCCTGGTGCATTCCTTGGATGAGCGAGTTAGCTACAGGCAGAACACCCCGTGAAGAAAAGTGGATTCAGGGAGGGGACCTGTGTGTAGCTAGAGCCTCTTTGGACGAGCTACGAATCACAAGGCGGTAGTCAGCGTGTTGACTGGAACTGGGGGCCTGAGGACCCTAGCCTTGCCTTCTCATTTTTAAAGCACCATTCATGCTGCCTTGAAGCTGCATGCATAAAACCGATTAGGACGGGCCCCTATTCGCTGGAGTCAGGGCTCGAGGAAGAGAAGACGTTTTCTATAAATAAACAGGGTGCTTCCAGAGTCCCGGGAAGACCTCATCCTGTCACGCTCTAGGGTGAAAGGGAAGCTCGATGTGAGTACTTACCTCCAAGTAAGGCCTTCTTATAGCCTTGCTGAGGCGGAAGCTTCGAGCGGTTTCCACGAGGCCTTAGTCGCAGTTCTGCTTTATTTTCACCTTCGGACGCTTTGCAAGACGCGTAAGGCCCAGGCAGGGTGCCCTGTTTCCGACAAGGACACTGGGTACCGGCAGGCTACCCCGGCCTGCAAAGAAAGGGCCCGGGCCGAAAGCCCTTCCCGCTCACTCTGTGTTTGCCGAGTGCAGGGCAACACACGGCACTCCTCCGGGCGAGAGGTCGCTTTCCCCAGCGCTCCAACGTCTCCAGGAAAACTCTTCTCTTGCGTCCCCCATGCCAGGCAAATCTGCCTCACTGTCCTCGACTGAGCTGCACGGGGAAACCCAAACTGCTTGGCATTCCTTCTAGGCACTCATACCTGAAGACCCCATAGCTGCAGGAGAAAGCCGGCTTGCCTTCCCACTGCCACTAGAGCAGAGCTCTGCCTGTTACATTGCAGGCTCTCCAAAGAGGCTGAAGCCCGATAGCCTCCCTGGTGCATTCCTTCGAAGAGCGAGTTAGCTACAGGCAGAACACCCCGTGAAGAAAAGTGGATTCAGGGAGGGGACCTGTGTGTAGCTAGAGCCTCTTTGGACGAGCTACGAATCACAAGGCGGTAGTCAGCGTGTTGACTGGAAGTGGGGGCCTGAGGACCCAAGCCTTGCCTTCTCATTTTTAAAGCACCATTCATGCTGCCTTGAAGCTACCTGCATAAAACCGTTTGGGACAGGCCCCTAGTCGCTGGAGTCAGGGCTCGTGGAAGAGAAGCCGTTTTCTATAAATAAACTGGGTGCTTCCAGAGTCCCGGGAAGAGCTCTTCCTGCCACGCTCTAGGGCGAACGGGAAGCTCGATGTGAGTACTTACCTCTATGTAAGGCCTTCTAATAGCCCTGCTGAGGAAGAAGCTTCAAGCGTTTTCCACGAGGCCTTAGTCGCAGTTCTGCTTTATTTTCACCTTCGGACGCTTTTCAAGACGCGTAAGGCCCAGGCAGGGTGCCCTGTTCCCGACAAGGACACTGAGTACCGGCAGGCTCCCCCGGCCTGCAAAGAAAGGGCCCGGGCCGAAATTCCTTCCCGCTCACTCTGTGTTTGCCGAGTGCAGGGCAACACACGGCACTCCTCCGGGCGAGAGGTCGCTTTCCCCAGCGCTCCAACGTCTCCAGGAAAACTCTTCTCTGGCGTCCCCCATGCCATGCAAATCTGCCTCACTCTCATCGACTGAGCTGCACGGGGAAACCCAAACTGCTTGGCATTCCTTCTAGGCACTCATACCTGAAGACCCCATACTTGCAGGAGAAAGCCGGCATGCGTTCCCACTGCCACAAGAGCTGAGCTCTGCCTGTTACACTGCAGGCTCTCCGAAGAGGCTGAGGCCCGATAGCCTCCCTGGTGCATTCCTTGGATGAGCGAGTTAGCTACAGGCAGAACACCCCGTGAAGAAAAGTGGATTCAGGGAGGGGACCTGTGTGTAGCTAGAGCCTCTTTGGACGAGCTACGAATCACAAGGCGGTAGTCAGCGTGTTAACTGGAAGTGGGGGCCTGAGGACCCTAGCCTTGCCTTCTCATTTTTAAAGCACCATTCATGCTGCCTTGAAGCTACCTGCATAAAACCGTTTGGGATGGGCCCCTAGTCGCTGGAGTCAGGGCTCGAGGAAGAGAAGCCGTTTTCTATAAATAAACTCGGTGCTTCCAGAGTCCCGGGAAGACCTCATCCTGTCACGCTCTAGGGCGAAAGGGAAGCTCGATGTGAGTACTTACCTCCAAGTAAGGCCTTCTAATAGCCTTGCTGAGGCGGAAGCTTCGAGCGGTTTCCACGAGGCCTTAGTCGCAGTTCTGCTTTATTTTCACCTTCGGACGCTTTTCAAGACGCGTAAGGCCCAGGCAGCGTGCCCTGTTCCCGACAAGGACACTGAGTACCGGCAGGCTCCCCAGGTCTGCAAAGAAAGGGCCCGGGCCGAAAGCCCTTCCCGCTCACTCTGTGTTTGCCGAGTGCAGGGCAACACACGGCACTCCTCCGGGCGAGAGGTCGCTTTCACCAGCGCTCCAACGTCTCCAGGAAAACTCTTCTCTGGCGTCCCCCATGCCATGCAAATCTGCCTCACTGTCCTCGGCTGAGCTGCACGGGGAAACCCAAACTGCTTGGCATTCCTTCTAGGCACTCATACCTGAAGACCCCATAGCTGCAGGAGAAAGCCGGCTTGCCTTCCCACTGCAACTAGAGCAGAGCTCTGCCTGTTATATTGCAGGCTCTCCAAAGAGGCTGAGGCCCGATAGGCTCCCTGGTGCATTCCTTGGAAGAGCGAGTTAGCTACAGGCAGAACACCCCGTGAAGAAAAGTGGATTCAGGGAGGGGACCTGTGTGTAGCTAGAGCCTCTTTGGACGAGCTACGAATCACAAGGCGGTAGTCAGCGTGTTGACTGGAAGTGGGGGACTGAGGAGCCAAGCCTTGCCTTCTCATTTTTAAAGCACCATTCATGCTGCCTTGAAGCTACCTGCATAAAACCGTTTGGGATGGGCCCCTATTCACTGGAGTCAGGGCTCGTGGAAGAGAAGCGGTTTTCTATAAATAAACTGGGTGCTTCTAGAGTCCCGGGAAGAGCTCTTCCTGCCACGCTCTAGGGCGAACGGGAAGCTCGATGTGAGTACTTACCTCTATGTAAGGCCTTCTAATAGCCCTGCTGAGGAAGAAGCTTCAAGCGGTTTCCACGAGGCCTTAGTCGCAGTTCTGCTTTATTTTCACCTTCGTACGCTTTTTAAGACGCGTAGGGCCCTCGCGGGGCGCCCTGATCCCGACAAGGACACTGAGTACCGGCAGGCTCCCCCGGCCTGCAAAGAAAGTGCCCGGGCCGAAAGCCCTTCCCGCTCCCTCTGTGTTTTCCGAGTGCAAGGCAACACACGGCACTCCTCCGGGCGAGAGGTCGCTTCCCCCAGCGCTCCAACGTCTCCAGGAAAACTCTTCTCTGGCGTCCCCCATGCCAGGCAAATCTGCCTCACTGTCTTCGACTGAGCTGCACGGGGAAACCCAAACTGCTTGGCATTCCTTCTAGGCACTCATACCTGAAGACCCCATAGCTGCAGGAGAAAGCCGGCTTGCCTTCCCACTGCCACTAGAGCAGAGCTCTGCCTGTTATATTGCAGGCTCTCCAAAGAGGCTGAGGCCCGATAGCCTCCCTGGTGCATTCCTTGGAAGAGCGAGTTAGCTAAAGGCAGAACACCCCGTGAAGAAAAGTGGATTCAGGGAGGGGACCTGTGTGTAGCTAGAGCCTCTTTGGACGAGCTACGAATCACAAGGCGGTAGTCAGCGTGTTGACTGGAAGTGGGGGACTGAGGAGCCAAGCCTTGCCTTCTCATTTTTAAAGCACCATTCATGCTGCCTTGAAGCTACCTGCATAAAACCGTTTGGGATCGGCGCCTAGTCGCTGGAGTCAGGGCTCGTGGAAGAGAAGCGGTTTTCTATAAAAAAACTGGGTGCTTCCAGAGTCCCGGGAAGAGCTCTTCCTGCCACGCTCTAGGGCGAACGGGAAGCTCGATGTGAGTACTTACCTCTATGTAAGGCCTTCTAATAGCCCTGCTGAGGAAGAAGCTTCAAGCGGTTTCCACGAGTACTTAGTCGCAGTTCTGCTTTATTTTCACCTTCGGACGCTTTTCAAGACGCGTAAGGCCCTCGCAGGGCGCCCTGTTCCCGACAAGGACACTGAGTACCGGCAGGCTCCCCCGGCCTGCAAAGAAAGTGCCCGGGCCGAAAGCCCTTCCCGCTCACTCTGTGTTTGCCAAGTGCAGGGCAACACACGGCACTCCTCCGGGCGAGAGATCACTTTCCCCAGCGCTCCAACGTCTCCAGGAAAACTCTTCTCTGGCGTCGCCCATGCCATGCAAATCTGCCTCACTGTCCTCGACTGAGCAGCACGGGGAAACCCAAACTGCTTGGCATTCCTTCTAGGCACTCATACCTGAAGACCCCATACTTGAAGGAGAAAGCCGGCTTGCGTTCCCACTGCCACTAGAGCAGAGCTCTGCCTGTTACACTGCAGGCTCTCCGAAGAGGCTGAGGCCCGATAGCCTCCCTGGTGCATTCCTTGGATGAGCGAGTTAGCTACAGGCAGAACACCCCGTGAAGAAAAGTGGATTCAGGGAGGGGACCTGTGTGTAGCTAGAGCCTCTTTGGACGAGCTACGAATCACAAGGCGGTAGTCAGCGTCTTGACTGGAAGTGAGGGACTGAGGAGCCAAGCCTTGCCTTCTCATTTTTAAAGCACCATTCATGCTGCCTTGAAGCTACCTGCATAAAACCGTTTGGGATGGGCCCCTAGTCGCTGGAGTCAGGGCTCGTGGAAGAGAAGCCGTTTTCTATAAATAAACTCGGTGCTTCCAGAGTCCCGGGAAGACCTCATCCTGTCACGCTCTAGGGCGAAAGGGAAGCTCGATGTGAGTACTTACCTCCAAGTAAGGCCTTCTAATAGCCTTGCTGAGGCGGAAGCTTCGAGCGGTTTCCACGAGGCCTTAGTCGCAGTTCTGCTTTATTTTCACCTTCGGACGCTTTTCAAGACGCGTAAGGCCCAGGCAGCGTGCCCTGTTCCCGACAAGGACACTGAGTACCGGCAGGCTCCCCAGGTCTGCAAAGAAAGGGCCCGGGCCGAAAGCCCTTCCCGCTCACTCTGTGTTTGCCGAGTGCAGGGCAACACACGGCACTCCTCCGGGCGAGAGGTCGCTTTCACCAGCGCTCCAACGTCTCCAGGAAAACTCTTCTCTGGCGTCCCCCATGCCATGCAAATCTGCCTCACTGTCCTCGACTGAGCTGCACGGGGAAACCCAAACTGCTTGGCATTCCTTCTAGGCACTCATACCTGAAGACCCCATAGCTGCAGGAGAAAGCCGGCTTGCCTTCCCACTGCAACTAGAGCAGAGCTCTGCCTGTTATATTGCAGGCTCTCCAAAGAGGCTGAGGCCCGATAGGCTCCCTGGTGCATTCCTTGGAAGAGCGAGTTAGCTACAGGCAGAACACCCCGTGAAGAAAAGTGGATTCAGGGAGGGGACCTGTGTGTAGCTAGAGCCTCTTTGGACGAGCTACGAATCACAAGGCGGTAGTCAGCGTGTTGACTGGAAGTGGGGGACTGAGGAGCCAAGCCTTGCCTTCTCATTTTTAAAGCACCATTCATGCTGCCTTGAAGCTACCTGCATAAAACCGTTTGGGATGGGCCCCTATTCACTGGAGTCAGGGCTCGTGGAAGAGAAGCGGTTTTCTATAAATAAACTGGGTGCTTCTAGAGTCCCGGGAAGAGCTCTTCCTGCCACGCTCTAGGGCGAACGGGAAGCTCGATGTGAGTACTTACCTCTATGTAAGGCCTTCTAATAGCCCTGCTGAGGAAGAAGCTTCAAGCGGTTTCCACGAGGCCTTAGTCGCAGTTCTGCTTTATTTTCACCTTCGTACGCTTTTTAAGACGCGTAGGGCCCTCGCGGGGCGCCCTGTTCCCGACAAGGACACTGAGTACCGGCAGGCTCCCCCGGCCTGCAAAGAAAGTGCCCGGGCCGAAAGCCCTTCCCGCTCCCTCTGTGTTTTCCGAGTGCAAGGCAACACACGGCACTCCTCCGGGCGAGAGGTCGCTTTCCCCAGCGCTCCAACGTCTCCAGGAAAACTCTTCTCTGGCGTCCCCCATGCCAGGCAAATCTGCCTCACTGTCTTCGACTGAGCTGCACGGGGAAACCCAAACTGCTTGGCATTCCTTCTAGGCACTCATACCTGAAGACCCCATACCTGCAGGAGAAAGACGGCTTGCGTTCACACTGCCACTAGAGCAGAGCTCTGCCTGTTACATTGCAGGCTCTCCAAAGAGGCTGAAGCCCGATAGGCTCCCTGGTGCATTCCTTGGATGAGCGAGTTAGCTACAGGCAGAACACCCCGTGAAGAAAAGTGGATTCAGGGAGGGGACCTGTGTGTAGATAGAGCCTCTTTGGACGAGCTACGAATCACAAGGCGGTAGTCAGCGTGTTGACTGGAAGTGGGGGACTGAGGAGCCAAGCCTTGCCTTCTCATTTTTAAAGCACCATTCATGCTGCCTTGAAGCTACCTGCATAAAACCGTTCGGGATGGGCCCCTATTCGGTGGAGTCAGGGCTCGAGGAAGAGAAGCGGTTTTCTATAAATAAACTGGGTGCTTCCAGAGTCCCGGGAAGAGCTCTTCCTGCCACGCTCTAGGGCGAACGGGAAGCTCGATGTGAGTACTTACCTCTATGTAAGGCCTTCTAATAGCCCTGCTGAGGAAGAAGCTTCAAGCGGTTTCCACGAGGCCTTAGTCGCAGTTCTGCTTTATTTTCACCTTCGGACGCTTTTCAAGACGCGTAAGGCCCTCGGGGGCGCCCTGTTGCCGACAAGGACACTGAGTACCGGCAGGCTCCCCCGGCCTGCAAAGAAAGTGCCCGGGCCGAAAGCCCTTCCCGCTCACTCTGTGTTTGCCGAGTGCAGGGCAACACACGGCACTCCTCCGGGCGAGAGATCGCTTTCCCCAGCGCTCCAACGTCTCCAGGAAAACTCTTCTCTGGCGTCCCCCATGCCATGCAAATCTGCCTCACTGTCCTCGACTGAGCTGCACGGGGAAACCCAAACTGCTTGGCATTCCTTCTAGGCACTCATACCTGAAGACCCCATACTTGCAGGAGAAAGCCGGCTTGCGTTCCCACTGCCACTAGAGCAGAGCTCTGCCTGTTACACTGCAGGCTCTCCGAAGAGGCTGAGGCCCGATAGCCTCCCTGGTGCATTCCTTGGAAGAGCGAGTTAGCTACAGGCAGAACACCCCGTGAAGAAAAGTGGATTCAGGGAGGGGACCTGTGTGTAGCTAGAGCCTCTTTGGACGAGCTACGAATCACAAGGCGGTAGTCAGCATGTTGACTGGAAGTGGGGGACTGAAGAGCCAAGCCTTGCCTTCTCATTTTTAAAGCACCATTCATGCTGCCTTGAAGCTACCTGCATAAAACCGTTTGGGATGGGCCCCTAGTCGCTGGAGTCAGGGCTCGTGGAAGAGAAGCGGTTTTCTATAAATAAACTGGGTGCTTCCAGAGTCCCGGGAAGAGCTCTTCCTGCCACGCTCTAGGGCGAACGGGAAGCTCGATGTGAATACTTACCTCTATGTAAGGCCTTCTTATAGCCCTGCTGAGGAAGAAGCTTCAAGCGGTTTCCACGAGGCCTTAGTCGCAGTTCTGCTTTATTTTCACCTTCGGACGCTTTTCAAGACGCGTAAGGCCCTCGCGGGGCGCCCTGTTCCCGACAAGGACACTGAGTACCGGCAGGCTCCCCCGGCCTGCAAAGGAAGTGCCCGGGCCGAAAGCCCTTCCCGCTCACTCTGTGTTTGCCAAGTGCAGGGCAACACACGGCACTCCTCCGGGTGAGAGATCGCTTTCCCCAGCGCTCCAACGTCTCCAGGAAAACTCTTCTCTGGCGTCCCCCATGCCATGCAAATCTGCCTCACTCTCATCGACTGAGCTGCACGGGGAAACCCAAACTGCTTGGCATTCCTTCTAGGCACTCATACCTGAAGACCCCATACTTGCAGGAGAAAGCCGGCTTGCGTTGCCACTGCCCCTAGAGCAGAGCTCTGCCTGTTACACTGCAGGCTCTCCGAAGAGGCTGAGGCCCGATAGCCTCCCTGGTGCATTCCTTGGATGAGCGAGTTAGCTACAGGCAGAACACCCCGTGAAGAAATGTGGATTCAGGGAGGGGACCTGTGTGTAGCTAGAGCCTCTTTGGACGAGCTACGAATCACAAGGCGGTAGTCAGCGTGTTGACTGGAAGTGGGGGACTGAGGAGCCAAGCCTTGCCTTCTCATTTTTAAAGCACCATTCATGCTGCCTTGAAGCTACCTGCATAAAACCGTTTGGGATGGGCCCCTAGTCGCTGGAGTCAGGGCTCGTGGAAGAGAAGCGGTTTTCTATAAATAAACTGGGTGCTTCCAGAGTCCCGGGAAGAGCTCGTCCTGCCACGCTCTAGGGCGAAAGGGAAGCTCTATGTGAGTACTTACCTCCAGGTAAGGCCTTCTAATAGCCCTGCTGAGACGGAAGCTTCGAGCGGTTTCCACGAGGCCTTAGTCGCAGTTCTGCTTTATTTTCACCTTCGTACGCTTTTCAAGTCGCGTAAGGCCCTCCCGGGGCGCCCTGTTCCCGACAAGGACACTGAGTACCGGCAGGCTCCCCCGGCCTGCAAAGAAAGTGCCCGGGCCGAAAGCCCTTCCCGCTCACTCTATGTTGGCCGAGTGCAGGGCAACACACGGCACTCTTCCAGGCGAGAGGTCGCTTTCCCCAGCGCTCCAACGTCTCCAGGAAAACTCTTTTCTGGCGTCACCCAGGCCATGCAAATCTGCCTCACTGTCCTCGACTGAGCTGCACGGGGAATCCCAAACTCCTTGGCATTCCTTCTAGGCACTCATACCTGAAGACCCCATACCTGCAGGAGAAAGCAGGCTTGCCTTCCCACTGCCACTAGAGCAGAGCTCTTCCTGTTACACTGCAGGCTCTCCGAAGAGGCTGAGGCCCGATAGCCTCCCTGGTGCATTCCTTGGATGAGCGAGTTAGCTACAGGCAGAACACCCCGTGAAGAAATGTGGATTCAGGGAGGGGACCTGTGTGTAGCTAGAGTCTCTTTGGACGAGCTACGAATCACAAGGCGGTAGTCAGCGTGTTGACTGGAAGTGGGGGCCTGAGGACCCAAGCCTTGCCTTCTCATTTTTAAAGCACCATTCATGCTGCCTTGAAGCTACCTGCATAAAACCGTTTTTGACGGGCGCCTAGTCGCTGGAGTCAGGGCTCGTGGAAGAGAAGCCGTTTTCTATAAATAAACAGGGTGCTTCCAGAGTCCCGGGGAGCTCGACCTGTCACGCTCTAGGGCGAAAGGGAAGTTCGATGTGAGTACTTACCTCCAGGTATGGCCTTCTAATAGCCCTGCTGTGGCAGAAGATTCGAGCGGTTTCCACGAGGCCTTAGTCGCAGTTCTGCTTTATTTTCACCTTCGTACACTTTTCAAGACGCGTAAGGCCCTCGCGGGGCGCCCTGTTCCCGACAAGGACACTGAGTACCGGCAGGCTCCCCTGGCCTGCAAAGAAAGTGCCCGAGCCGAAAGCCCTTCCCGCTCACTCTGTGTTTGCCGAGTGCAGGGCAACACACGGCACTCCTCCGGGCGAGAGGTCGCTTTCCCCAGCGCTCCAACGTCTCCAGGAAAACTCTTCTCTGGCGTCCCCCATGCCATGCAAATCTGCCTCACTGTCCTCGACTGAGCTGCACGGGGAAACCCAAACTGCTTGGCATTCCTTCTAGGCACTCATACCTGAAGACCCCATACCTGCAGGAGAAAGCCGGCTTGCCTTCCCACTGCCACTAGAGCAGAGCTCTGCCTGTTACACTGCAGGCTCTCCGAAGAGGCTGAGGCCCGATAGCCTCCCTGGTGCATTCCTTGGATGAGCGAGTTAGCTACACGCAGAACACCCCGTGAAGAAAAGTGGATTCAGGGAGGGGACCTGTGTGTAGCTAGAGCCTCTTTGGACGAGCTACGGATCACAAGGCGGTAGTCAGCATGTAGATTGAAAGTGGGGGCCTGAGGAGCCATGCCTTGCCTTCACATTTTTAAAGCACCATTCATGCTGCCTTGAAGCTACCTGCATAAAACCGTTTGGGACGGGCCCCTAGTCGCTGGAGTCAGGGCTCGTGGAAGAGAAGCCGTTTTCTATAAATAATCTGGGTGCTTCCAGAGTCCCGGGAAGAGCTCGTCCTGTCACGCTCTAGGGCGAAAGGGAAGTTCGATGTGAGTACTTACCTCCAGGTATGGCCTTCTAATAGCGCTGCTGTGGCAGAAGCTGCGAGCGGTTTCCACGAGGCCTTAGTCGCAGTTCTGCTTTATTTTCACCTTTGTACGCTTTTCAAGACGCGTAAGGCCCTCGCGGGGCGCCCTGTTCCCGACAAGGTCACTGAGTACCGGCAGCCTCCCCCGGCCTGCAAAGAAAGTGCCCGGGCCGAAAGCCCTTCCCGCTCACTCTGTGTTTGCCGAGTGCAGGGCAACACACGGCACTCCTCCGGGCGAGAGGTCGCTTTCCCCAGCGCACCAACGTCTCCAGACAACTCTTCTCTGACGTCCCCCATGCCATGCAAATCTGCCTCACTGTCCTCGACTGAGCTGCACGGGGAAACACAAACTGCTTGGCATTCCTTCTTGGCCCTCATACCTGAAGTCCCCATACCTGCAGGAGAAAGCCAGCTTGCGTTCCCACTGCCACTAGAGCAGAGCTCTGCCTGTTACACTGCAGGCTCTCCGAAGAGGCTGAGGCCCGATAGCCTCCCTGGTGCATTCCTTGGATGAGCGAGTTAGCTACAGGCAGAACTCCCCGTGAAGAAATGTGGATTCAGGGAGGGGACCTGTGTGTAGCTAGAGCCTCTTTGGACGAGCTACGAATCACAAGGCGGTAGTCAGCGTGTTGACTGGAAGTGGGGGCCTGAGGACCCAGGCATTGCCTTCTCAGTTTTAAAGCACCATTCATGCTGACTTGAAGCTACCTGCATAAAACCGTTTGGGACGGGCCCCTTGTCGCTGGAGTCAGGGCTCGTCGAAGAGAAGCCGTTTACTATAAATAAACTGGGTGCTTCCAGAGTCCCGGGAAGAGCTCGTGCTGCCACGCTCTAGGGCGAAAGGGAAGCTCGATGTGAGTACTTACCTCTAGGTAAAGCCTTCTAATAGCCCCGCTGAGGCGGAAGCTTCGAGCGGTTTCCACGAGGCCTTAGTCGCAATTCTGCTTTATTTTCACCTTCGTACGCTTTTCAAGAGGCGTAAGGCCCTCGCGGGGCGCCCTGTTCCATGCAAGGTCACTGAGTACTGGCAAGCTCCCCCGGCCTGCAAAGAAACTGCCCGGGCCGAAAGCCCTTCCCACTCACTCTGTGTTTCCCGAGTGCAGGGCAACACACAGCACTCTTCCTGGGGAGAGGTCGCTTTTCCCAGCACTCCAACATCTCCAGGAAAACTGTTCTCTGGCGTCCCACCTGCCATGCAAATCTTCCTCATTGTCCTCCACTGTGTTGCATGGGGAAACCAAAACTGCTTGGCATTCCTTCTAGGCACTCAAAGCTGAAGACCCCATACCTGCAGGAGAAAGTCAGCTTGCATTCCTACTGCCACTAAAGCACAGTTCCTCCTTATACACTGCAGGCTTTCAGAAGAGGCTAAGGCCCCATAGCCTCCCTAGTGCATTCCTTGGAGGACTGTGTTAGCTATCTGCAGAACACCCTGTGAAGAAAAGGCGATTCAGGGAACGGACCTGTGTGTAGCTAGAGCCTCTTCTGACTGGTCAGAAGTCACCGGGAGGTAGGCTCCGTGTTCAAGGCAAGTGGAGACCTGATGGCCCAAGCCTTGCTTTCCCATTTTGGAGCCTCCATTCATGCTGCCTTGAAGCTGCCTAAACAACCCCGTTTGTGACAGGCCTCGGGTCAGTGGAGGCAGGGCTCTGGGAAGGAAAGGAGTTTTCCTCTAAACAGTCAGGGTGCTTCCGTAGCCTGGTTGGTAGCTCATCCTGTCAGGCTGTCAGACCAAAGGCAATGTCGACGTGACTACATACCTCGAGAAAGTCTTTGAGTAGCCCTGCAGGAACGGAGCATACAGCAGCTCTTTGAGGCCCTGGTCAGTGTGGCACTTTATTTTAACGCTGGTTCCGTTTTCAGGACGCCTAGACGCCTCGGGTGTGCCCCCTTTTCCCTACAACATCACTGAGTACGCCCCAGCCGCCCGGCCTCTGTGGGCATGCTGAGCAACACCCAGGCCAGTAGGCCCTTCAGAGGCCCTCTGTGTTCGCCGAGTGAAGGACAACACACAGCACTTTTCCTTGGGACTGCTACAATTCCTCAGCACTCCAACAGCATCAGGAATGCCTTTCTAGCCAGTCCACCGGGCCATGGAAGTTTCGAACATTTTTGACCTTCTTTCAGCTTCTCTCACACACCCATACACGCAGGCACACTCACCCCCATACTTGCACAGATGTGTGCACAACCAGACATGCAGGCACACTCACCCCCACACTTGCACACTTGAGCGCACAACTGGATACGCAGGCACAGTCACCCCACTGCTTGCACACATGCGCGCACACCCAGACACGCAGGCACACTCAACCCCTACCTTTCGACATTGTTGACATTCTCTGAGTTGCCCTGAGAAAATAGTCCGCATAGGATTCCTTCAGGTACCTCCGTTGGAAAGTCACTCTCTTCAAGGAGAAAGTTAGCTTGTGTTCCAGCAGCCACGAAAGCACAGTTCTTCATGAAACACTGCAGTCTTTTGGAAGAGGCAAATGCTTATAGGCCTAACTAGAGCCTGCCTTGCTTGAGGGAGTTCACTACACGCAGAGCACCCTGCGTAAACAAGTGGATTCAGGGAAGGGCCCGTGGTGTACGCTGTGCGTCTTTTGACTTGTTGCATCAACAGGCACGTGTAATGAGTGCCTAGCTAGAAATGTGGGCCTGATGGCACCCACCGTCATTCCCATTTGGACAGTTCCATTCATCGGGCCTTGAATCACACGGAGAGACACTTTTTGACACGCCTCTAGTCACGGTAGGCATGGCTCTGGGAAGAAAATGAGTGTCCTCTCATAAAACATGGTGCTTCCCAGGCCTGCTTGGGTGCTCATGCTGCTACCCTCTCTACCTACCTGGAGACCGAATGTCAGCCCTTTCCTCGAGGTAAGTCCTTTCTTTGCCCTGCTGAAGCAGAGGCATGCAGCAGTTTCCAAGAGGCCTTAGTTGCAGTACTGCTTTATATTCTTTGTAGTACTCTGTTCAGGACACCCAGGACCCTCGCGTTTGCACCCTATTCCCTGCAAGAACACTGAGTACCGGCAGGCTCCACGGGCCTGCTAAGCGGCCTCCAGACCCGGAAGCCCCTCCCAGTAACTCTGTGTATGCAGCGTGTAGGGCATCGCACGGCACAGTTCCTTAGGGAGAGCTAGATTTCCTCAGCTCTGTAACAGCTAAAGGGAAGTTGTTCTCTCACGTCCTACTTGTCAAAGAACTCTGCCTCAGGGCCCTAGTCTGAGAGGCACTTAGAAAAAACCCTCTGCTGCGCATTCCTTCTTGGAACTCATACCCGAGGACTCCATACCTACAGGAGAGTGTCAGCTTGCATTCCTGCTGCCACTAAAGTACAGTTCTTCCTCTTACAGTGCAGGCTTTTAGTAGAGGCTAAGGACCGATAGCGTACCCAGAGCGTTCCTTGCACGAGGCAGTTTGCTACATGCAGAACACCCTGTGAAGAAAGGTGGATTCAGGGAAGGGACCAGTGTGTAGCTACAGTCTCTTTTGACTTGCTAGAAATCACAAGGTGGTAGGCCATGTGCTCACTGGAAGTGGGGGCCTGATGACACAAGCCTTGCATTCCCATTTGGAAAGCTCCATTCATGCTGCTTCGAAGCTACCTGCATAACACCGTTTGTGACGGGCCCCTAGTCGCTGGAGTCAGGGCTCGTGGAAGAGACGCAGTTTTCTCTAAATCAACGGGGTGCTTCCAGAGCCCCGGTAGGAGCTCATCCTGTCATGCTCTAGGGCGAAAGGGAAGCTCGATGTGAGTACTTACCTCCAGGTAAGGCCTTCTAATAGCTCTGCTGAGGCGGAAGCTTCGAGCAGTTTCCACGAGGCCTTAGTCGCAGTTCTGCTTTATTTTCACCTTCGTACGCTTTTCAAGACACGTAAGACCCTCGCGGGGCCCCCTATTCCATGCAAGGACACTGAGTACCGGCAAGCTCCCCCGGCCTGCAAAGAAACTGCCTGGGCCGAAAGCCCTTCCCACTCACTCTGTGTTTGCCGAGTGCAGGGCAACACACGGCACTCTTCCTGTGGAGAGATCGCTTTCCCCAGCACTCCAACATCTCCAGGAAAACTGTTCTCTGGCGTCCCACATGCCATGCAAATCTGCCTCATTGTCCTCGACTGAGTTGCACGGGGAAACCAAAACTGCCTGGCATTCCTTCTAGGCACTCATACCTGAAGACCCCATACTTGCAGGAGAAAGTCAGCTTGCATTCCTACTGCCACTAAAGCACAGTTCTTCCTTATACACTGCAGGCTTTCAGAAGAGGCTAAGGCCCCATAGCCTCCCTAGTGCATTCCTTGCATGAGCGAGTGAGGTACCTACACCCTGGGCTGAAAAGGCTATTCAGGGAAGGGCCCTGCGTGTAGCTAGAGCCTCTTCTGTCTTGTCAGAAATCAGAGGCAGGTAGGCTACGTGTTCACGGCAAGTGGAGGCATGATGGCCCAAGCCTTGCTTTCCCATTTTGAATCCTCCATTCATGCTGCCTTGAAGGTGCCTATAAAACACCGTTTGTGACGGGCCTCGGGTCAGTGGCGGAAGGGCTCTGGGAAGGAACGGAATTTTTCTCTAAATAATCAGGGTGCTTCCATACCCTGGTTGGGAGCTCATCTTGTCAGGCTGTCGGACTAAAGGCAAAGTCATCCTGACTACATGCCTCTAGAAAGGCTCTGAGTAGCCCTGTAGGAACAGAGCATACAGCAGCTCTTTGAGGTACTGGTCAGTGTGTCGCTTAATTTTAACTCTGGTTCCCTTTCAGGACGCCTAGACGCCTCGGGTGTGCCCCATTTTCCCTACAACAACACTGAGTATAGCCCGGCCACCAGGCCGCCCCGCCGCTGTGGGCATGCTGAGCAACAGACAGGGAGTAGGCCCTTCAGAGGCCCTCTGTGTACACCGAGTGAAGGACAACACACAGCACTTTTCCTTGGGACTGCTACAATTCCTCAGCACTCCAAGAGCGTCAGGAACTCATTTCTAGCCAGTCCACTGGTATATGGGAGTTTTGAAAATTTTTGACCTTCTCTCAGCTTCTCTCACACACCCATATACGCAGGAACACTCACCCCAGTTATTGCACAGATGCGTGCACACCCAGACACACAGACACACACACCCCGATACTTGAACAGAGTCACGAACACCCAGACACGCCGGCACATTCAACCCCTACTTACACACATGCGCGCACACCTAGACATGCAGGCACACTCATCCCCGTACTTGCAAAGATGCGTGCACACCCAGACACGCAGGAACACTCACCCCCATACTTGCACACATAAGCACACACCCATAGAGAAACACACAGGTGTACACTCACACACCAACACATGGGTACGCACACATGCGGCCACACTACAAAACACACATTGACGTGCACGGTGCGCGCGCAGAGAGCACAGACCCACGGGTGTCCCTGTGTCCAGGACCACGCTGAAACACGCAGGCAGACTCACCCTCCTGCTTGCACACATGCACGCTCACCCGGACACACAGGCACACTCACCCACCTACTTGCACACATGTTCACACACCCTGGCATGCAGACACACTCACCACACTACTTGCACACATGCATGCAAACCGAGACCTGAAGGCACACTCAACCCCTACATTTCGACATTTTTGACCTTCTCTGGGCTGCCCTGAGAAAATAGTCTGCTTAGGATTCCTTCAGGGAACTCCATTGGAAAGTCACTCTACTCAAGGAAAAAGTCAGCTTGTGTTCCAGCAGCAACGAAAGCACAGTTCTTCATGTAACACTGCAGTCTTTTGGAAGAGGCAAATGCTTATAGGCCTAACTAGAGCCTGCCTTACTTGAGGCAGTTTGCTACACGCTGAGCACCCTGCGAAAACAAGTTGATTCAGGGAAGGACCCGTGGTGTACCCTGTATGTCTTTTGAGTTGTGGCATCAACAGGCACGTATACTGCGTGTCTACCTGGAAATGCAGGCCTGATGGCACACGCCGTCCTTCTCATTTGGAAAGTTACATTCATCGGGCCTTGAATCAAACGGAGAGACACACTTTTTGAACGGGCCACTAGTCACGGTAGGCATGGCTCTGGGAGGAAAATGAGTGTCCTCTCATAAAACACGGTGCTTCCCAGGCCTGCTTGGGAGCTCATGCTGCTACCCTCTATTCCTACCTGGAGACCGAACGTCAGCCCTTTCCTCGAGGTAAGTCCTTTCTTTGCCCTGCTAAAGCGGAGGCATGCAGCAGTTTCCAAGAGGCCTTAGTCGCAGTACTGCTTTATTTTATTCGTATTACGCTGTGCAGGACACACAGGCCCGTAGTGCTTGCATCCTATTCCCTGCAAGAACACTGAGTACCGGCAGGCTCCACTGGCCTGCTAAGTGGCCTCCAGGCGCGGAAGCCCCTCCCAGTAACTCTGTGTATGCCTCGTGTAGGGCATCGCACGGCTCACTTCCGTCGGGAGAGCTAGATTTCTCAGCTTTGTAACAGCTAAAGGGAAGTTGTTCTCTCACGTCCTACTTGTCAAGGAACTCTGCCTCAGGGCCCTAGTCTGAGATGCACTTAGAAAAATCCCTGTGCTTCGCATTCCTTCTAGGTACTCATACCCGAAGGCTCCATATCTACAGGAGTGTGTTAGCTAGCGTTCCTGCTGCAACTAAAGTACAGTTCTTCGTCTTACACTGCAGGCTTTTAGTAGAGGCTAAGGACCGATAGCATACCCAGAGCGTTCCTTGCACGAGGCAGTTTGCTACATGCAGAACACCCTGTGAAGAAAAGTGGATTCAGGGAAGGGACCAGTGTGTGGCTAGAGTCTCTTTTGACTTGCTAGGACTCACAAGGCGGTAGGCTACGTGTTCACTGGAAGTGTGGGCCTGATGACACAAGCCTTGCATTTCCATTTGGAAAGCTCCATTCATGCTGTCTTGAAGGTACCTCCATAACACCATTAGTGACGGGCCTCTAGTCACTGGAGTCAGGGCTCGTGGAAGAGAAGCAGTTTTCTCTAAATACACAGGGTACTTCCAGAGGCCGGGTAGGAGGTCATTATGTCATGCTCTAGGGCTAAGTGGAGGCTCGATGTGAGTACTTACCTCAAGGTAATTACTTCAAATAGCCCTGCTGAGCTGGAAGCTTCGAGGATTTTTGACGAGGTCTTAGTCGCAGTTCTGCTTTGTTTTAAAGTTTGTACTTTTCAAGAGAACTAGGACCCTCGCCTGTGCATCCTGTTCCCTGCAAGGGCACTGAGTACCGTCAGGCTCCACCGGCCTGCAAAGAAACTACCCGGGCCCGAAGCCCTTCCCACTCACTCTGTGTTTGCCGAGTGCAACGTAACACACGGCACTCTTCCGTGGGAGAGATAGCTTTCCCCAGCACTCCAACAGCTCCAGGAAAACTGTTCTCTGGCGTGCCATATCTCATACAAATCTGCCTCATTGTCCTAGACTGATCTGCATGGAGAAACCAAATATGCTTGGCATTCCTTCTAGGCACTCATACCTGAAGACCCCATACCTGCAGGAGAAAGTCGGCTTGCATTCCTACTGCCACAAAAGCACAGTTCTTCCTGTTACACTGCAGGCTTTCAGAAGAAGCTAAGGCCCCATAGCCTCCCTAGTACGTTCCTTGGATGAGCGAGTTAGCTACCTGCAGAACACCCGGGAAGTAAAGGCTATTCAAGGAACGGACCTGTGTGTAGCTAGAGCCTCTTCTGACTTGTCAGAAGTCACAGGCAGGTAGGCTACGTGTTTCCGGCAAGTGGAGGCCTGATGGCCCAAGCCTTGCTTCCGCATCTTGAAGTCTCCATTCATGCTGGCTTAAAGGGGCCTAAATAACACCGTTTGTGACAGGCCTCGGGTCAGTGGAGGCAGGGCTCTGGGAAGGAAAGGAGTTTTTCTCTAAATAATCAGGGTGCTTCCCTAGTCTGCATGGGGGCCCATCCTGTCAGGCTGTAGGACTAAAGGCAAAGTCGATGTGACGATATGCCTCGAGAAAGGCTTAGAGTAGCCCTGCAGGAAAGGAGCATACAACAGCTCTTTGAGGTACTGTTTAGTGTGGCGCTTTGTTTTAACGCTGGTACCCTTTTCCAGACACCTAGACGCCTCGGGTGTGCCCCATTTTCCCTACAACATGACTGAGTACGCCCTGGCTGCCCAGGTGCTGTGGGCATGCTGAGCAACACCCAGGCCAGTAGGCCCTTCTGAGGCCCTCTGTGTACACCGAGTGAAGGACAACACGCAGCATTTTTCCTTGGGATTGCTACAATTCCTCAGCACTTCAACAGCATCAGGAATGCATTTCTAGCCAGTCCACCAGGCCATGGAAGTTCTGAACATTTTTGACCTTCTCTCAGTTTCTCTCACACCCTCATTCCCGCAGGCACACTCAACCCCTACTTGCAAACATGCACACACACCCAGAAATGCAGGCACATTCATCTCCTACTTGCACACATGCATGCCCAAACAAACACGCAGGCACACTCACCCCACCTACTTGCACACATGCTCACACACCCTTAGAGAAACACACAGGTGTACACTCCCACACCAACACATGTATGTACACATGCAGCCACAGAAACACACACACATGTACGGGTATGGAGCTCGTGCACAGAGCACACAGCCTGGCCTGTCGCTGTGTCCAGGGTCACACCCATACATGCAGGCACACTTACACCGCTACTTGCACACATAGACGCACAACCAGACATGCAGGCACACTCAACCCTTACAATTCGACATTTTTGACATTTTCTCAGCTGCCCTGAGAAAATAATCTGCTTAGGATTCCTTCAGGGACCTCCATTGGTAAGTCACTCTACTCAAGGAGAAAGTCAGCTTGCGTTCCAGCGGCAACAAAAGCACATTTCTTCATGTAGCACTGCGGTCTTTTGTAAGAGGCAAATGATTTTAGGCCTAACCACAGCCTGCCTTACTTGAGGCAGTTCGCTACACGCAGAGCACCCTGCATAAACAAGTTGATACAGGGAAGCGCCCGTGGTGTACGCTGTGCGTCTTTTGACTTGTTGCATCAACAGGCACGTATAATGCGTGTCTACCTGGAAATTCGGCCCTGATGGCACATGTCGTCTTTCCCATTTGGAAAGTTCCATTCATCGGGACTTGAATCAAACGGAGAGACGCACTTTTGATGGGCCTCTAGTCACTGTAGGCATGGCTCTGGGAAGAAAATGAGTGTCCTCTAATAAAACATGGTGCTTCCCAGGCCTGCTTGGGTGCTCATGCTGCTACCCTCTCTACCTACCTGGAGACCGAACGTCAGCCCTTTCCTCGAGGTAAGTCCTTTCTTTGCCCTGCTGAAGCAGAGGCATGCAGCAGTTTCCAAGAGGCCTTAGTGGAAGCACTGCTTTATTTTATTTGTAGTACCTTGTACAGGACACCCAGGCCCCTCGCGTTTGCACCCTATTCCCTGCAAGAACACTGAGTACCAGCAGCCTCCACGGGCCTGCTAAGCGGCCTCCAGGCCCAGAAGCCCTTCCCAGTCACTCTGTGTATGCTGCGTGTAGGGCATCGCAGAGCAGAATTCCGTAAGGAAGAGCTAGATTTCCTCAGCTCTGCAACAGCTAAAGGGAAGCTGTGCTCTCAGGTCCTACTTGTCAAGGAACTCTGCCTCCGGGCCCTAGTCTGAGAGGCACTTCTTAGGAAAAACCCTGTGCTTCACTCTCCTTCTAGGAACTCATACCCGAAAACACCATACCTACAGGAGAGTGTCAGCTTGCGTTCCTGCTGCAACTAAAGTACAGTTCTTCCTCTTACAGTGCAGGCTTTTAGTAGAGGCTAAGGACCGATAGCGTACCCAGAGCGTTCCTTGCATGAGGCAGTTTGCTACATGCAGAACACCCTGTGGAGAAAAGTGGATTCAGGGAAGGGACCAGTGTGTAGCTATAGTCTCTTTTGACTTGCTAGGACTCACAAGGCAGTAGTCTACCTGCTCACCTGAAGTGTGGGCCTGATGATACAAGCCTTGCATTTCCATTTGGAAAGCTCCATTCATGCTGCCTTGATGATGCGAGCATAACACCGTTTGTGACGGGCCCATAGTCACTGGAGTCAGGGCTCATGGAAGAGAAGCACTTTCTCAAAATACACAGGGTACTTCCAGAGCCCGGGTAGGAGCTCATCCTGTCATGCTCTAGGGCTAAATGGATGCTCGATGTGAGTACTTACCTCCAGGTAAGTCCTTCTAATAGCCCTGCTGAGATGGAAGCTTCGAGGATTTTCGACACAGTCTTAGTAGCAGTTCTGCTTTATTTTAATGTTCGTACTTTTTTCACGACACCTAGGACCCTCGCCTGTGCATCCTATTCCCGACAAGGACACTGAGTACTGGCAGGCTCTACCAGTCTGCAAAGAAACTGCCCGGGCCGGAAGCCCTTCCCACTCACTCTGTGTTTGCCGAGTGCAACGCTACACACGGCACTCTTCCATGGGAGAGAGAGCTTTCCTCAGCATTCCAACAGCTCCAGGAAAACTGTCCTCTGGCGTGCCACATCTCATGGAAATCTCCCTCATTGTCCTAGACTGAGCTGCACAGGGAAACCAAATCTGCTTGACATTCCTTCTAGGCACTCATACCTGAAGACCCCATACCTGCAGGAGAAAGTCGGCTTGCATTCCTACTGCCACGAAAGCACAGTTCTTCCTCTTACACTGCAGGCTTTCAGAAGAGGCTAAGGCCCCATAGCCTCCCTAGTGCGTTCCTCGGATGAGCGAGTTAGCTACCTGCAGAACACCCGGGAAGAAATGGCGATTCAAGGAACGGACCTGTGTGTAGCTAGAGCCTCTTCTGACTTGTCAGAAGTCACAGGCAGGTAGGCTATGTGTTCCCGGCAAGTGGAGGCCTGATGGCCCAAGCCTTGCTTTCCCATTTTGAAGTCTCCATTCATGCTGCCTTAAAGCTGCCTAAATAACACCGTTTTTGACGAGCCTCGGGTCAGTGGAGGCAGGGCTCTCAGAAAGAAAGGGGTTTTTCTCTAAATAATCAGGGTGCTTCCATAGCCTGGATGGGAGCCCATCCTGTCAGGCTGTAGGACTAAAGGCAAAGTTGACGTGACTGCATGCTTCGAGAAAGGCTTTGAGTAGCCCTGCAGGAACAGAGCATACAGCAGGGCTTTGAGGTCCTGGTCAGTGTGGCGCTTTATTTTAACGCTGGTACCCTTTTTAGGATGCCTAGATGCTTTGGGTGTGCCCCATTTTCCCTACAACATCACTGAGTACGGCCCGCCCGCCCGGCCCCTGTGGCCATGCTGAGCAACACCCAGGTCAGTAGGCCCTTCAGAGGCCCTCTGTGTACGCCGAGTGAAGGACAACACACAGCATTTTTCCTTGGGACTGCTACAATTCCTCAGCACTGTAACAGTGTCAGGAACGCATTTGCAGCCAGTCCACAGGGCCATGGAAGTTTTCGATGTTGGCCTTCTCTCAGCTACCCCGAGAATATAGTCTCCTTAAGATTCCTTCAGGTACCTCCGTTGGAATGTCACTCTACTCAAGGAGAAAGTCAGTTTGCGTTCCAGCGGCAACGAAAGCACAGTTCTTCATGAAACACTGCAGTCTTTTGGAAGAGGCAAATGCTTATAGGCCTAACTAGAGCCTGCCTTGCTTGAGGCAGTTCGCTACATGCAGAGCACCCTGTGTAAACAAGTTGATCCAGGGAAGGGTCCGTGGTGTACCCTGAGCATCTTTTGACTTGTTGTATCAACATACACGTATACAGCATGTCTACCTGTAAATGCAGGCCTGATGGCACACGCTGTCTTTCCCATTTGGAAAGTTCCATTCATCGAGCCTTGTATTCCACCGAGACACACACTTTTTGACGGGCCTCTAGTCACGGTAGACATGGCTCTGCGAAGAAAATGAGTGTCCTCTAATAAAACATGGTGATTCCCAGGCCTGCTTGGGAGTTCATGCTGCAACCCTCTATACCTACCTGGAGACTGAACATCAGCTCTTTCTTCGAAGTAAGTCCTTTCTTTGTCCTGCTGAAGTGGAGCCATGCAGAAGTTTCCAAGGGGCCTTATTCGCACTACTCCTTTATTTTATTAGTAGTACGCTGTTCAGGACACCCAGGCCCCTCGCGTTTGCACCCTATTCCCTGCAAGAACACTGAGTACCGGCAGGCTCCACTGGCCTGCTAAGCGGCCTCCAAGCCAGGAAGCCCTTCCCAGTCACTCTGTGTATGCCACGTGTAGGGCATTGCACGGCACCCTTCCGTAGGGAGAGCTAGATTTCCTCAGCTGTAGAACAGCTAAAGGGATGTTCTCTCACGTCCTACTAGTCAAGGATCTCTGCCTCAGCATCCTAGTCAGAGAGGCACTTAGGAAAATCCCTCTGCTTCCCATTCCTTCTCGGAACTCATACCCGAAGACTCCATACCTACAGGAGAGTGTCAACTTGCGTTCCTGCTGCAACTAAAGTACAGTTCTTCCTCTTACACTGCAGGCTTTTAGTAGAGGCTAAGGACCAATAGCCTACCCAGAGCTTTCCTTGCATGGGACAGTTTGCTACAGGCAGAACACCCTTTGAAGACACGTGGATTCAGGGAAGGGTCCAGTGTGTATCTTGAGTCTCTTTTGCCTTGCTAGGAATCACAAGGAAGTATGCCATGTGTTCACTGGAAGTGGGGGTCTGATGACACAAGCCTTGCATTCCCATTTGGAAAGCTCCATTCATGTTTCCTTGAAGCTACCTGCACAACACTGTTTCTGACATGCCTCTAGTCACTGGAGGCAGAGCTCTGGGAAAAGAAGGATTTTTCTTTAAATAAACATGGTGCTTCCATAGCCCAGGTACGAGCTCATCCTGTCCTGCTCTAGAGCTAAATGGAAACTCTATGTGAGTACTTACCACAAGGTAAGGTCTTTTGATAACCCTGCTGAGTCAGTAGCTTCGAGCAGTTTCCACGAGGCCTTAGTCCCAGTTCTGCTTTATTTTAACGTTAGTATGCTTTTCAAGAACCAAGACCCTTGCCTGGGCACCCTATTCCCTGCAAAATCACTGTGTACCT
Organism: Mesoplodon bidens; assembly: GCF_964165515.1. Taxonomy (NCBI): domain Eukaryota; kingdom Metazoa; phylum Chordata; class Mammalia; order Artiodactyla; family Ziphiidae; genus Mesoplodon; species Mesoplodon bidens. The sequence goes on from NW_027671198.1 coordinate 215,860, forward strand.
GCAGGCTCCACTCCCTGCTATGAAACTTCCCACCTGGGAAGCCCTTCCCAGTCACTGTGTGTATGCTGAGTGTAGGGCAACACACTGCACTCTTCCTTTGAAGATATAGCTTTCCTCAGCACTCCAACACTCCAGGAAGTCTGTTCTCTGGTGTCCTACATGTCACGCAAATATGCTTCATTGCCCTAGACTGAGCTGCAGTGAGAAACCAAATCTGCTTCTCATTCCTCTTAGGAACTCATACCTAAAAACCCTATATCTGCAGGAGAAAGTCATCTTGCATTCCTACGGCTACTAATGCACAGTTCTTCCTGTTACACTCCAGGCATTCAGAAGAGGCTATGGCCTGATAGCCTCCCTAATGCATTCCTTGGATGAGTTAATTCACTGCATGCAGAACTCCCTGCCAAGAAATGTTGATTCAGGGAAGGGACCATTGTGTAGCTAGAGTCTCTTTTGACTGTTTATAAATCGCAAGGTGGGAGGCTGCATGTTCACTGGAAAAGGGGGCGTGGTGGCACAAGCATTCTTTCCCATTTTGAAATCTCCATTCATGCTGCCTTGAAACCACCTGAATAACTCTGGGTTTTTTTTGTTTTTTTTTGTTTTTTGTTTTGCCATAGGTGGGCCTCTCACTGTTTTGGCCTCTCCCGTTTTGGGGCACAGGCTCTGGATGTGTAGGCTCAGCAGCCATGTCTCACGGGCCCAGCCACTCTGTGGCATGTGGGACCTTCCCGGACCAGGGCACGAACCCATGTCCCCTGCATTGGCAGCCGGACTCCCAGCCACTGTGCCACCAGGGAAGCCCATAACTCTCTGAAATATTTTAATGATAGATTCATTTTCTTTTGTGACATAGGAATATACTAGTTTTCTATTTCATCTTGTTTCAGGTTTGTAAATTATTATTTGCCTAGAAATTGTCTTTTCATTTAAATTTTCAAATTTATTAGCAAAATTTGTGTATAAAACTTTCCATTTTAATGTTTGTTAGATCTTTGTAATATCATCTATCCCTTCTCGTTTTTGCTTTAATTAGAGCTTATAGTAACTTCATACTTAATATAATTATTGGTATTTTGAGCATATATTTTCTTTTGTTTATTATGTTTTTTTTTTTTAATTTCCTTCTTGCCACCTTTTGGGTTAATTACTCTTTATTATACTATTTTCCCCCAAGTCAACTTAGAAGCTATATAATTTTAAATTTGGTATCCTAGACTTTGGGCATTTTGGGAGGGTGCATAATTTTATATTATATATAATATACATTATATTGTATATATATATTTGACATATAACTGCATACATTTAACATTACAATGCATTAATTTGATACATTCATATTATATATTGTAATATGATTGTCATTGTCATGATATTTAGCTCCTCTATCACATTATATAATTATTCTTTTCTTTTAATGTTTGGGATATTTAAGTTTTAGTATCTCAGCAAATTTGATGATTGTAGTATAGTACTATTGTCTATATTCATGATACTGTGCATTAGGTCTCTATGGCTTATTTACTACTTGTTAGAAGTTTGTACAATTAAACACCATCAATCTTATACCTGTTTACCCCATTCTGTTGTAACCATGTTTTAACCCTCTTTTATTGAGTTCACATATAAGTGATGTCATACCATACTTCTCTTTCTCTGTCTGACTTGCCTCGTTTAGCATAATGTGCTCAGAGTCCATCCATGTTGTTGCAATGGCAGGATATCCTCTCTTCTCTTGGATGGGTAATATTTCATTGTATATGTGTCATATCTTTTTTTTTTAATCCATTCATCCTTTGATGGGCATTTATGTTGTTTCCATATCTTAACTATTGTGAATAATGCTGCAGTAAACATGGGGGTGTATGTATCTCTTTTAAATTCTATTTTTATTTCCTTTTGAAAGAAGTTGAAATGCTGGATCATATGGTAGATCTATTTTAATTTTTTTTGAAGAAATTTTGTATTGTTTTCCATAATGGTTGGACCAATTTACATTCCTACCAACAGTGCATAAGGATTCCCTTTTTATTATATCCTCAGCAGCACTTGTCATCTCTAGTCTTTCTGATGATAGTCATTCTAACAGATGTGAGGTGATACCTCATTGTGGTTTTAATTTGCATTTCTCTGATGCTTAGTGTTGTTGAGCATCTTTTCAGGTGTGTGCTGACCACTGTGATGTCCTCTTTGGAAAAAATCTATTTAGTTCTTCTGACTTTTAAATCAGATTATCTGGGGCTTCCCTGGTGGCGCAGTGGTTGAGAGTCCGCCTGCCGATGCAGGGGACACGGGTTCGTGCCCTGGTTCGGGAAGATCCCACATGCCGCGGAGCGGCTGGGACCGTGAGCCGTGGCCGCTGAGCCTGCGCACCCGGAGCCTGTGCTTCGCAAAGGGAGAGGCCACAACAGTGAGAGGCCCGCGCACCGCAAAAAAAAAAAAAAAAAAAAAAAAAAAAGTTTAAATCAGATTATCAGTTATTTTGTGTTATTAAGTTATATAAGTTCTTTATATATTTTGATATTAACACCTTATTTGTTAAATGGTTTGCAAAAATTTTCTCTCATTCTGTAGATTGTGTTTTCTGTTTTTTAATTGTTTCATTTGCTGTGCAGGAGCTTTTGAGTTTGATGTAGTCCAATTTGTTAAGTTTTGCATTTGTGTTTGTGCATTGGGCATCATATCCAGAAAATTATGTCCAAGACCAACGTAGAGGAGCTTCTTTCCTGAATCTTCTAGGAATTTTATGGTATCTGGTCTTATGTTTAATTGTTCAATATATATTTTACTTAATTTTTGTGAGTGGTGTGAGATAGGGATTCAAGTACATTTTTCTGCTTGTATTTCTCCAGTTTTCCCAGCACTGTTTTTTGAAGAGACTACCTTTTCAGTTTGGGGATTTCTTTAAAGTTGATTTTTACTAATCAAGGCTCCAGCAGATTCAGTGTCTGATAAAAGCCTACTTCGTGGTTCACAGACAGCCATCCTTTTGCTGTGTCCTCATGGTGGAAAGAGTGATAGAGCTCTCTTATAAGAACATTAACCCCGTTCATGAGAACTTCACCCTCTCTGCTTAAGGTGACCTAGTCACCTCCCAAAAGCACCCCCTTCTAATTCCATCACTTGTGGGAGTTTAGGGTTTCAACATATGAGTTTGAGAAGGATACATAGAAACATTCCATCTATAGTATAATTTATGATAGATAATTTTGCTGGATACAGAATTCTAAGTTCTCAGATTTTTTCTTTTCAGTATTTTATAGATATCATCTTCTTGTTTGCAATGAAAAATCTGTTTTATATTTGTTCCTCTGTATTTCTTTCTCATGCTGCATTTAAGATTTTCTCTTTATTACTAGCTTTGAGCAACTTTATTGTGATGTGTCTTTTTGTAGTTGTATTAGTGTTTCCTCTGGCTTCATTGAACTTTCTGGATCTGTGGATTTAGAATTTTCACCAAATTTGGGACTTTTTGGCCATTATTTCTTCAAATGTTTTTTCCTCTCTCTCCTCTGGGGACTCCAATTACACATATATTAAAGTGCTTGAAGTTTTTCCCAAACTCACTGATGCTCTGCTCAATTGTTTCAGCCTTTTTACTTGTATGTCTTATTTTGAATAGTTTCTATTGCTATTCCAGTTTAGGAAATGTCCCAGGCAGAAAGCCAGTATGAATAGTGGAACTCAGACACTACATGGAATTTTTACTGAGTTGCAACTGAAAAGACAATTGTCTTTGCCTAACAATTATTATAACAATAAACAAAGTTATAGATTCCTTATCATAAAATATTTTAGAAAACATTTCTTTAATGAAGAACTTGAGTAAAAAAATTATCTGGACTTGATGAAACCAGGATGCACCCTCCAATGTGCTCAAGTGCATAAATGCATATCCATCTTTTCAAATATTGCCCCTCTTGCTAATCTCATTCCTCTGCCCTGTCTTTTATGTCAGTTACTCTAGTTAATCCTGTACCAGTGTCCAGAGTCTCAGATACAGGCAAACTTTAACTAGGCACACATAGTCTTTCTCATTATCTTTATGCTTTCTAAGTTTTACAAAGGTTTTAGGACACCAATGCCTTTTTGTTAAAAAGACTTGAAACTAAAATCTGTGTTTATATTTGTATAT